>NC_092044.1:14688720-14849013 GCF_003086295.3 Arachis hypogaea | reverse complement strand
TACCTCAAAAGAAACAAGATCTGCAAGTTCTTAATACCTTGTACCATAGGCACCATGACCTTTTGAAAAGCTCTATGTGATCTGGGTCAGGGATAAATCTTATGCCACTCTCTGTAATGGAGAAGCTGGGGATCATTGAGTACAACCTGCCTTGTTCTCATTACAATTGGCAGACAAATCATTGAGACAAGCTTATGGAATATGGAGGACGTGTTAGTAAAGGTTGAAGGCCTTTACATCCTTGCTGATTTCATAATCTTAGACACTAGGAAGGAAGAGGATGAATGCATCATCCTTAGAAGGCCTTTCCTGCTACAGCAGGAGCTGTGATAGATGTCAACAGATGAACTAGTCCTTCAATTGAATGGGACTACCTTGTGTTTAAGGCACATGGCCATCCCTCTGTGATAAAAGAGAGTAAGCATGAAGCTTCTCTCAGTTCAGAGTCAAGAAGAGCCCCCACAGTCAAACTCTAAGTTTGGTGTTGTGAGGCCACAACCAAACTCTAAGTTGGTTAAGATCCCATATCCAAACTCTAAGTTTGGTGTTGGGACTATACAACATTGACCTGATCACCTTGAGGCTCCAGAGAGCCACTGTCAAGCTATTGACATTAAAGAACGCTTGTTGGGAGGCAACCCAATTTATTTATCTAATTTTTATTTATTGTTATTTTGTTTTATTAGTACATGATCATGAGATCACGAAAAAAAAATATAAAAATTAAAACAGAATCAAAATAGCAAAAAGAAAAATCACACACTGGAAGAAGCACAGACTGGCGTTCAACGCCAGTAGGCATCTGGCTGCGTTCAACGCCAGAACAGAGCATCAACCTGCGCTGAACGCCAGAAAAAAGAACATTCTGCGCGAACCCAGGAATGTGCCTAAGGAAAAGCTGCGCTGAACGCCAAGTAACAAGCATCAAAACTGGCGTTCAACGCCAAAACATGCTTTACATGGGGTTGAACGCCCAGAATGTGCACCACACGGCGTTTAAACCAGATGGTGTGCAAAGGCAATTTACATGCTATTTGGTGCCAGGGAGGAATTCCTTGACACCTTAGATCTGTGACCCCACAGATCACCTCAGGATCTGTGACCCCACAAGATCCCCACCTACTATTTCCCACCTTACCTCCTAATCCTATTTTGTGATGAGTATTCCCCATGTCACACTTCCCAACACTCTCACCAATCACCTCAATTCCTTCTTCCCAACCACCCCCCTTCACCACTCACATCCATCCACTCTTCCCCATAAACCCCCACCTACCTTCAAAAATTCAAAAACATTTCCAACCCATTCCCACCCTATATGCCGAAACTTCACTCCCCTTTCCCTATATATACCCTTCCTTTCTACTTTCATTTTCACACAACACAACCCCCTCTTCTATACCTTGCCGAACCTACCTTTCTCCCTCTCTACCATATTCTCTTCTTTTTCTTCTTCTCTTCTTCTTCTATGCTCGAGGCGGAGCCAATATTTTAAGTTTGGTGGTAAAGCACAAGCTTTTTGTTTTTCCATTACCATCAATGGCACCTAAGGCCGGAGAATCCTCTAGAAAAGGAAAAGGGAAGACAAAAGCTTCCACCTCCGAGTCATGGGAGATGGAAAGATTCATCTCCAAGAGCCATCAAACCACTCTATGATGTGTGGCAAAGAAGAAGGTGATCCCTAGGTCCCTTTCAAGCTCAAGAAAAATGAGTACCCGGAGATCCGACATGAAATCCGAAGAAGAGGTTGGGAAATCCTAACCAACCCCATCAACAAGTCGAATCTTAATGTTTAAGAGTTCTATGCCAATGCATGGATACTAGGAACCATGATCAAAGTATGAACCCGAATCCAAAGAATTATCCACAATGGTTCGGGGAAATACTTAGATTTTAGTCCGAAAAATGTCGAGGTGGCATTCCACTTGCCCATGATGCAAGGAGATGAACGCCCCTACACTAGAAGGGTCAACTTTAAGCAAAGGTGGACCAAGTCCATTATGGACATATTTGTGGAAGGAGCTCAACGGAAGAGAGACTCCAAAGTAAGCCAGTTCAATTAAGAAGACTGGACCTCAAGCCTTGGCTAGAGGATGGTGGAGTTCATTCAACGCTCCTCATTCCTACTAGCAACCGATCTGAATTACTGTGGATCGGGCCATCATGATTCATAGCATCATGATTAGAAGGAAGTAGAAGTTCATGAGTCATCTCCAATGAAATCTACAAAATAGCCGACAAGGCCTCCCACCATGGCACGGTTAGCTTTTCCTCACCTTATTTGCCATCTATGTTACTCAGCTGGGGTTAATCATAGAAGGAGACATCTCCATTGAAGAGGATAAGCCCATCACCAAGAAGAGGATGGAGCAAGCAAGAGAGACCCTTCACGGTTCTCAAGAGATGCATGAGGAAGTCATCATCAAAAATCCCTGAGATGCCTCAAGGATGTACTCTACATATGGAACAACTCAACTTCTTAGAATTGCCACAATGGAACAAAAGGGTGAACATCATACACCCATCATTCTCAAAATAAGAGAAATCAAAGAGCAAGGGAGAGCAACAAAAAAACAATAGAAGAGCTTAAGGACATTGTTGGTCCTTCAAGAATAAGACACCAATAAAGGTGGATTCATTCCTTGTTCTTATTTCTTTCTGCTTTTTGGTTTTTATGTTGTGTTTGTCTATGTTTTGTGTCTTTACTTAATGATCATTAGTATGTAGTAACCATGTCTTAAGGCTATGAATAAAATCCATTAATCCTTCACCTCTCTTAAATGAAAAATGTTTTAATTCAAAAGAACAAGAAGTACATGAATTTCGAATTTATCCTTGAATTTAGTTTAATTATATTGATGTGGTGACAATACTTTTTATTTTCTGAATGAATGCTTGAACAGTGCATATTTTGAACTTGTTATTTATGAATGTTAAAACTGTTGGCTCTTGAAAGAATGATGAACAAAGAGAAATGTTATTGATATCTGAAAAATCATGAAATTGATTCTTGAAGCAAGAAAAAGCAGTGAAAAAGCAAAAGCTTGTGCGAAAAAAAAAAGTGGCGAAAAAAATAGAAAGAAAAAGAAAAGCAAGCAGAAAAAGCCAATAGCCCTTAAAACCAAAAGGCAAGGGTAAAAAGGATCCAAGCTTTGAGCATCAATGGATAGGAGGCCCAAGGAAATAAAATCCAGGCCTAAGCGGCTAAATCAAGCTGTCCCTAACCATGTGCTTGTGTCATGAAGGTCCAAGTGAAAAGCTTGAGACTGAGTGGTTAAAGTCGTGATCCAAAGCAAAAAGAGTGTGCTTAAGAGCTCTGGACACCTCTAACTGGGGATTCTAGCAAAGCTGAGTCACAATCTGAAAAGGTTCACCCAGTCATGTGTCTGTGGCATTTATGTATCCGGTGGTAATACTGGAAAACAAAATGCTTAGGCCACGGCCAAGACTCATAAGTAGCTGTGTTCAAGAATCAACATGCTTAACTAGGAAAGTCAATAACACTATCCGAAATTCTAAGTTCCTAGAGAAGCCAATCATTCTAAACTTCAAAGGAAAAAGTAAGATGCCAAAACTGTTCAGAAGCAAAAAGCTACAAGTCTTGCTCATCTAATTATAATTAATATTCATTGATATTCTGGAATTTATAGTATATTCTCTTCTTTTTATCCTAATTGAGTTTCAGTTGCTTGGGGACAGGCAACAATTTAAGTTTGGTGTTGTGATGAGCGGATAATTTATACGCTTTTTGGCATTATTTTTAGGTAGTTTTTATTAAGTTCAAGCTACTTTTAGGATGTTTTCATTAGTTTTTATGTTAAATTCACATTTCTGGACTTTACTATGAGTTTGTGTGTTTTTCTATGATTTCAGGTAATTTCTGGCTGAAATTGAGGGACTTGAGCAAAACTCTGAAAAAGGCTGACAAAAGGACTGCTGATGCTGTTGGAATTTGACCTCTCTACACTCGAAATGGATTTGCTGGAGCTACAGAACTCCAATTGGCGCGCTCTCAACGGCGTTGGAAAGTAGACATCTAGAGCTTTCCAGCAATATATAATAGTCCATACTTTATTCGGAAATTGACGACATAACTTGGCATTGCTGTCTGGAGTTAAACGCCAGAAACACGTCATGATCCGGAGTTGAACGCCCAAAACACGTTATAACTTGGAGTTCAACTCCTAGAAAAGCCTCAGCTCGTGGATAGATCAAGCTCAGCCCAAGCATACACCAAGTGGACCCCGGAAGTGGATTTATGCATCAATTACTTACACATGTAAACCCTAGTAGCTAGTCAAGTATAAATAGGATAAGTTACTATTGTATTAGACATCTTTTGACAGTTTAATCTTTTGACTTTGTAGTCTTTGATCATTCGGTCTCTGATCATTCAGGGGGCTGGCCATTCGGCCATGCCTGAACCTTTCACTTATGTATTTTCAACAGTGGAGTTTCTGCATACCATAGATTAAGGGTGTGGAGCTCTGCTGTACCTCAAGTTTCAATACAATTATTATTACTTTCTATTCAATTCTCTTTTATTCTTATTCCAAGATATACGTTGCACTTCAACTTGATGAATGTGATGATCCGTGACACTCATCATCATTCTCACCTATGAACGCGCGTGATTGACAACCACTTCCGTTCTACTTTAGGCCGGGCGGATATCTCTTAGATTTCCCAACAGAATCTTCGTGGTATAAGCTAGATAGATGGCGGCATTCATGAGGGTCCGGAAAGTCTAAACCTTGTCTATGGTATTCCGAGTAGGATTCTGGAATTGAATGACTATGACGAGCTTCAAACTCCTGAAGGCTGGGCGTGATGACAAGCACAAAAGAATCAAGGGATTCTATTCCAACCTGATGAGAACCGACAGAGGATTAGTCGTGCTGTGACAGAGCATAGGACCATTTTCACTGAGAGGATGGGATGTAGCCATTGACAACAGTGATGCCCTACATACAGCTTGCCATGGAAAGGAGTAAGAAGGATTGGATGAATGTAATAAGAAAGTAGAGATTCAAGAGGAGCACAACATCTCCATACGCCTATCTGAAATTTCCACTATTGATTTACATAAGTATTTTTATCCCTTTTTGTTTTCTATCTATTATTAATTTTCGAAACCCAAAACCTTTTAATCTGCCTAACTGAGATTTACAAGGTAACCATAGCTTGCTTCATACCAACAATCTCTGTGGGATCGACCCTTACTCACGTAAGGTATTACTTGGATGACCCAGTACACTTGCTGGTTAAGTTGAACGGAGTTGTGTCCACACATAGCCAAGAGCCACAATAATGATTCCATACAACAACAAAGAATACTACATTGATGTGATCACAATTTCGTCCACCAATTACTTTACACTTGACAGCTGTAGCTTTCTTAGCACGCAAGTTAACTCGTTTCTCGAGCGCTGCGCTTTTATTTTTGCGATTTTTATTTCCTCTATTCTTCAAGGCTCCTAGCATATTATAATTCTTCTGCTATTATATATTTACATTTTATTTTAGAGGTCGTAATGCCACACCACCTCTGCTTTACGACTTAAGCGTAAAGCTCTGGGTGTAGGGTGTTACAACCTCCATGTGCCACTATCTCAAACAAACTTTTGACTTAACGCGCGAATATATAACTTTCTTTTTCATGCGAATTTTATTTTTTTTTAATTTTTTTAGCATTTTTTGTGTTCTCTACGTCCTCTTGCATCTCTGCATTCTCTATATTCTCTTCATTATCTGTGCTCTCTTCGTTCAAAAACAATGCTCTTTTATCTGATTTGAAAATTTGGATTAAATTTTTTAAAATCAAGCAGTGAAATCAGCTTTGAATGGGTATTTTATTTTCAAAAATAATGAATGCTTCAAATTCAGATTGTCAATTAAACCGGACAAATTAAATTATTATTTTGAATTGAATCAAGTGGCTGAGGTGTGGTTCGAATCTAGTTAATGTAGTTCGTTAGTAGTTTATAATTCTGTAGTTGAATAATTTTATTTTTGTTTGTGAAAATTGTTGTTCATGGTTGATGGTTTGAATTTGAATGTAATGTAGCAGTTCTGAATCTAAATTATTATTTTGATAAATTTGTTTCATTCCTGGTTTTGGTGTATTTGGAATTATAAATTGGTTTATTTTGGAAATGCTTTTGGTGTATTTTCAGTTTCTGTGGGATATTGATGAGCAGCTTGTGCCAAAGGTTGGAACAACTTTTAACACACTTGAAGAAGCTGGAAAATTCTACAAAGATTATTCTGAACTTGTAGGCTTTTTTATAAAAATTTGGAACACAAATAAGAAGGAAAATAAAATTAAGAATCAACTGATTATATGTAGTAGAGAAGGAAAATGGAAATCAAACATATCTCCAACTCAGAAGACAAATCTCTCAGCTGGATTAAATTATCCTGCAAGAATTTATATACATATATTGAAGGACATTGGTGTTTGAATGATTTCGAAGGTTGTGTTGCCTCATTCACATCCGTGTTGTGCAAATCAAGTAGAGATGCTTAAACAACACAAGCAGTTAAGCATGTTTGTACGTTATACAATTGAGAATAATGACGAAGCTGGAATCAGACCAAGCAAAACATATCATTCATTTGTCACAGTAGTAAGGAGTCATTGTAAATTAAGTTTTATTGAAAAAGATATGAGAAATTACATTACGAAAAAAGTGCGTAATGTTTCGGAACTAGAGGGTGCAAAAGAATTTAGAAATACTTGTTAAGAATGAAAGAGAAGAATCAGAAATTATTTTTTGAGATTGAACTTGAGGTTGATCAATCAATTAAGATTGCTTTTTAGGCTGACATAAGAAGCAGGGCTGCTTGTGAGTATTTTGGAGATGTTATTTCATTCGATACCACTTACAATACAAACAGGTAATTTGCTGTTCTGGTTTATGTGTTTTTTGAAACTAATTTTGGTGTATATGATATCATTTTTTGGTGTATATATGATTTATTTCAGTGATGTTGTCTTTAGGTATAATTTGATTTTTGGTTCTTTTGTTGGTGTGAATCACCACCAATTTTGCACCAGGATGAGAAGCACACAAACGAGTGAGAGTAGGCATGTTTTTTCTTAACAAGTTTATTATGTGCAATATCTCACTTATCTAATTTGGCAAATAGTATGATAATTGCCTAGGAAGTAGAGAGAAAAGAGAGAAAGAGAGAGAATCGGATGCTTCAGATTTTTATACTGTCATACCGTGTGCAACAAAATCATCAATAGAAGCTCAATTTTAGCATGTGTATATGATGAGCGGATAATTTATACGCTTTTTGGCATTGTTTTTAGTATGTTTTTAGTATGATCTAGTTAGTTTTTAGTATATTTTTATTAGTTTTTAGTTAAAATTCACTTTTCTGAACTTTACTATGAGTTTGTGTGTTTTTCTGTGATTTCAGGTATTTTCTGGCTGAAATTGAGGGTTCTAAGCAAAAATCTGATTCAGAGACTGAAAAGGACTGCAGATGCTGTTGGATTCTGACCTCCCTGCACTCGAAGTGGATTTTCTGGAGCTACAGAAGCCCAATTGGCGCGCTCTCAACAGCGTTGGAAAGTAGACATCCTGGGCTTTCCAGCAATATATGATAGTCCATGCTTTGCCCAAGATTTGATGGCCCAAACCGGCGTGGCAAATCAGCCTCAGAAATTCCAGCGTTTAACGCTGGAACTGGCATAAAACTTGGAGTTAAACGTCCAAACTGGCATAAAAGCTGGCGTTTAACTCCAGAAAAGGTCTCTACACGAAAATGCTTCATTGCTCAGCCCAAGCACACACTAAGTGGACCCAGAAGTGGATTTTTACGTCATTTACTCATTTCTGTATAGCCTAGGTTACTAGTTTACTATTAATAGGATCTTTTGACATTGTATCTGTACCTCATGACACTTTACACGTTTCTCATTGTATTTTCTACAGCATGAGTCTCTAAACCCCATGGTTGGGGGTGAGGAGCTCTGCTGTGTCTTGATGGATTAATGCAATTACTACTGTTTCTCATTCAATCATGCTTGCTTCCATTCTAAGATACTACTTGTTCTTAAATCGGATGAATGTGATGATCCGTGACAATCATCATCATTCTCAACTATGAACGTGTGCCTGACAACCACCTCCGTTCTATCTTAGATTAAGTAGATATCTCTTGGATTCTTTAACCGGAATCTTCGTGGTATAAGCTAGAACTGATGGCGGCATTCAAGAGAATCCGGAAGGTCTAAACCTTGTCCGTGGTATTCTGAGTAGGATTCAAAGATTGAATGACTGTGACGAGCTTCAAACTCCTGAAGGCGGGGTGTTAGTGACAGACGCAAAAGAATCACTGGATTCTATTCCGGCCTGATTGAGAACCGACAGATGGATAGCCGTGCCGTGACAGGGTGCGTTGAACATTTCCACTGAGAGGATGAGAGGTAGCCATTGACAACGGTGAAACCCTACATACAGCTTGCCATGGAAGGAGCCTTGCGTGTTTGAAGAAGAAGACAGTAGGAAAGCAGAGGTTCAGAAGATAGAGCATCTCCAAAACCTCAACCTATTCTCCATCACTGCAATTCAAGTACCTGTTTTATGTTCTTTTGCTTTTTACAATCAATCCTGATAATTTCTGATATCCTGACTAGGATTTACAAGATAACCATAGCTTGCTTCAAGCCGACAATCTCCGTGGGATCGACCCTTACTCACGTAAGGTATTACTTGGATGACCCAGTGCACTTGCTGGTCAGTTGTGCGGAGTTGCAAAGGTGTGATTGCAATTTCGTGCACCAAGTTTTTGGCGCCGTTGCCGGGGATTGTTCGAGTTTGGACAACTGACGGCTTATCTTGTTGCTTAGATTAGGACTGTTTTAGTTTTGTTGGTTTAGAGTCTTTTAGTTGAGTCTAGTTTCATATTTTAAGTTTGGTGTCAATTGCATGCTTTTGTTTTTCTTTTAATTTTCGAATTTGCATGTCTTTAGTCCCTTTTTGATCCGTAAAACTTCTAAGTTTGGTGTCCTCTTTGTGTTTTTCCCTTAAAATTTTCGAAAAATTTGTGTCTGATTTCCTAAAAATTTTAAGTTTGGTGTCATTTTGTTGTTTTTCTCTTTCCTCATTTCAAAAATCAAATCTTTGTCATAAAAAATTTTTCAATCATATCTTTTTAATTGCTATTTTCAAAATCTTTTTAATTGACTAATTGATTCAGTTCTCAATTTGCTTTGATTTTATTTCTTTTTAATTTTCGAATTTTTATTTTATTTTTTTATTTTATTTTATTTTTTTTCGTTTAATTCAAAAAATATATATATATATATACTTTGCTTGTGAATCCATATCATTTTCCTTTATCCATTATGGACCTAAGTGGGATTGATCAGTCCAGAAGGACTCTGGGGTCATATGCTAACCCCATTACAGCTGCATATGGGAGTAGCATTTGTACACCTCCCATCAAAGCAAGCAGCTTTGAGCTAAATCCTCAACTCATTATCATAGTGAAGCAAAATTGCCAGTATTCCGGTCTTCCACAGGAAGAGCCTACTGAGTTTCTGGCACAGTTCTTACAAATTGCTGACACAGTACATGATAAAGAGGTGGATCAGGATGTCTACAGACTATTACTGTTTCCATTTGCTGTAAAAGATCAAGCTAAGAGGTGGTTGAATAACCAACCTACAGCAAGCATAAAGACATGGAAACAGTTATCAGACAAATTCCTGAATCACTTTTACCCTCCAAAGAGGATGACACAGCTAAGGCTGGACATCCAAGGCTTTAAACAAGAGGATAATGAATCCCTTTATAATGCCTGGGAGAGGTATAGAGGTATGCTAAGAAAATGCCCCTCTGAAATGTTTTCAGAGTGGGTACAGTTAGACATCTTCTACTACGGGCTCACAGAAAAAGCTCAGATGTCTTTAGACCACTCAGCTGGTGGATCTATCCACATGAGGAAGACAATTGAAGAGGCTCAAGAGCTTATAGACACTGTTGCTAGAAATCAATATTTGTACTCTAGCAATGAGCTCTCTCCAAAAGAGGAAGTCATGACAGTAGTCACTGATCCTAATCCTCAAGAACAGATGATTGAGCTTAATCAACAATTGCTCCGGATGACAGAACAGTTAGCAGAATTTAAAGAGATGCTGCACGAAACTAAAGTTGCTAACAAGAACATAGAACTGCAGTTGAATCAAGCAAAACAGCAAATATCTAAACAGATAACAGAGGAATGTCAAGCAGTTCAACTGAGGAGTGGGAAGACACTGAATAACACTACTCAAAGTAGCAAAAAGCCAAACAATGAACAATTGACAGGGGATAACCAAACCACTGATCAAAATCCCTCTGAGGACAGTAAGAGCCCAGAGAGGAATGTTATTGGCGTTCAAACGCCAGAGAGGGAAGGAAAGCTGGCGTTAAACGCCCATTCCTTGCCCAGTTCTGGCGTTCAAACGCCAGAAAAGGGGGGAAAGTTGGCGTTAAACGCCCATTTCCACCCAATCCTGGCGTTCAGATGCCAAGGGAGGATCAGACACCTGAGAGTGCTGACAGTAATCCCTCTAAAAAGGCTTCTTCAACCACTTCTGTAAGGAATAAACCTGCAGCATCTAAGGTTGAAGAATATAAAGCCAAGATGCCTTATCCTCAAAAACTCCGCCAAGCGGAACAGGATAAGCAATTTGCCCGCTTTGCAGACTATCTAAGGACTCTTGAAATAAAGATTCCGTTTGCAGAGGCACTTGAGCAAATACCTTCTTATGCTAAGTTCATGAAAGAAATCTTAAGTCATAAGAAGGATTGGAGAGAAACTGAAAAAGTGTTTCTCACTGAAGAATGCAGTGCAGTCATTCTAAAAAGCTTACCAGAAAAGCTTCAAGATCCAGGAAGCTTTATGATACCATGCACATTAGAAGGTGCTTGCACCAAGACAGCCCTATGTGATCTTGGAGCAAGCATCAATCTAATACCTGCATCCACTATCAGAAAGCTTGGGTTGACTGGAGAAGTCAAACCAACCCGGATATGCCTCCAACTTGCTGATGGCTCCATTAAATATCCATCAGGCATAATAGAGGATATGATTGTCAAGGTTGGGCCATTCGCCTTTCCAACTGACTTTGTGGTGCTGGAAATGGAGGAGCACAAGAGTGCAACTCTCATTCTAGGAAGACCTTTCCTAGCAACTGGACGAACTCTCATTGATGTACAAAAAGGGGAAGTGACCCTGAGAGTCAATGAGGATGAGTTCAAGTTGAATGCTGTAAAAGCTATGCAGCATCCAGACACACCAAATGACTGCATGGGCGCTGACATTATTGACTCTCTGGTAGAAGAGATCAATATGACTGAAAGCCTAGAATCAGAGCTTGAGGACATCTTCAAAGATGCTCAACCTGATCAAGAAGAATCAGTGGAAACAAAGGAATTTTCGAAAATTCCTCAGGAGGAGGATAAGCCTCCCAAACCTGAACTCAAACCACTACCACCATCCCTGAAGTATGCATTTCTGGGAGAGGGTGACACTTTTCCAGTGATTATAAGCTCTGCTTTAAATCCACAGGAAGAAGAAGCACTGATTCAAGTGCTAAGGACACACAAGACAGCTCTTGGGTGGTCCATAAGTGATCTTAAGGGCATTAGCCCAGCTAGATGCATGCACAAGATCCTGTTGGAGGATAATGCCAAACCAGTGGTTCAACCACAAAGGAGGCTAAATCCAGCCATGAAGGAGGTGGTGCAGAAAGAGGTCACTAAATTACTAGAGGCTGGGATTATTTATCCTATTTCTGATAGCCCCTGGGTGAGCCCTGTCCAAGTTGTCCCCAAAAAGGGAGGCATGACAGTGGTTCATAATGAAAAAAATGAACTGGTTCCTACAAGAACAGTCACAGGATGGCGTATGTGTATTGACTACAGAAGGCTCAATACAGCCACCAGAAAGGATCATTTTCCTTTACCATTCATAGACCAAATGCTAGAAAGACTAGCTGGTCATGATTATTACTGCTTTTTGGATGGCTATTCAGGCTACAACCAAATTGCAGTAGACCCTCAGGACCAAGAGAAAACAGTATTTACTTGCCCTTCTGGCGTGTTTGCCTACAGAAGGATGCCTTTTGGTCTGTGCAATGCACCTGCAACCTTTCAAAGGTGCATGCTCTCTATCTTCTCAGATATGGTAGAGAAATTTCTGGAAGTCTTCATGGATGACATCTCAGTATATGGAGACTCATTCAGCTCCTGTCTTAATCACCTAGCACTTGTCCTGAAAAGGTGCCAAGAGACTAACCTGGTTTTAAACTGGGAGAAATGTCACTTTATGGTGACTGAAGGAATTGTCCTTGGGCACAAAATTTCAAGCAAGGGAATAGAGATGGATAAGGCAAAGGTAGAGGTAATTGAAAAATTACCACCACCTGCCAATGTTAAGGCAATCAGAAGCTTTCTGGAGCATGCAGGATTCTACAGAAGGTTCATAAAGGATTTTTCAAAAATTGTAAAACCTCTGAGTAATCTGCTAGCTGCTGACACACCATTTGTGTTTGACACACAGTGTCTGCAGGCATTTGAGACCCTGAAAGCTAAGCTGGTCACAGCACCAGTCATCTCTGCACCAGATTGGACATTGCCATTTGAACTAATGTGTGATGCCAGTGACCATGCCATTGGTGCAGTGTTGGGACAGAGGCATAACAAGCTTCTGCACATCATTTATTATGCCAGCCGTGTTCTAAATGACGCACAGAAGAATTACACAACCACAGAAAAAGAGTTACTTGCAGTGGTCTATGCCATTGACAAGTTTAGATCCTATTTAGTGGGATCCAAAGTGGTTGTGTACACTGACCATGCTGCTCTTAAATACTTACTCACAAAGCAGGATTCAAAACCCAGACTTATAAGATGGGTGTTGCTTCTGCAAGAGTTTGATATAGAAATAAGAGACAGAAAAGGGACAGAAAACCAAGTGGCTGATCATCTATCCCGAATAGAACCAGTAGCTGGGGCGTCCCTCCCTTCTACTGAGATCTCTGAGACCTTCCCAGATGAGCAACTCTTTGCCATTCAGGAAGCTCCATGGTTTGCAGATATTGCAAATTATAAAGCTGTGAGGTTCATACCCCAGGAGTACAGCAGAGTGCAACGAAAGAAATTAATTTCAGATGCTAAGTACTACCTCTGGGATGAACCATATCTCTTTAAGAGATGTGCAGACGGAATGATCCGCAGATGTGTACCCAGAGAAGAAGCACAAAGGATCCTATGGCACTGCCATGGATCACAGTATGGAGGACATTTTGGAAGTGAGTGAACAGCCACTAAAGTCCTCCAATGTGGCTTCTACTGGCCTACTCTCTATAAAGATTCCCGAGAGTTTGTGCGTAACTGTGACAGTTGCCAAAGAGCTGGTAACTTGCCTCACGGATATGCCATGCCTCAACAAGGGATATTTGAGATAGAATTGTTTGATGTATGGGGCATTGACTTCATGGGGCCATTCCCACCATCATACTCAAACACTTATATCCTGGTGGCAGTGGACTATGTATCTAAATGGGTAGAAGCAATTGCTACACCCACTAATGATACCAAGACCGTGCTGAAATTCCTCCAGAAACACATCTTCAGCAGATTTGGTGTTCCCAGAGTACTAATCAGTGACGGGGGCACTCATTTCTGCAATAGACAGCTATACTCTGCTATGGTTAGATATGGAATTAGCCACAAAGTGGCAACTCCGTATCATCCACAGACAAATGGGCAAGCTGAGGTCTCTAACAGAGAGCTAAAAAGAATCCTGGAACGGACTGTGATAGCCCGAAGAAAGGATTGGGCAAAGAGCTTGGATGATGCTCTGTGGGCATACAGAACAGCATTCAAGACTCCTATAGGAACCTCTCCATACCAACTGGTGTATGGGAAGGCCTGTCATCTGCCCGTGGAACTGGAACATAAAGCCTACTGGGCAACCAGATTCCTAAACATGGATGCTCAGTTAGCTGGTGAGAAAAGATTACTCCAGCTAAATGAACTAGAGGAGTTCAGACTCAATGCCTTTGAAAATGCAAAAATTTATAAGGAAAAGGCAAAGAAATGGCATGACAAGAAGTTGTCAACCAGAGTCTTTGAGCCAGGACAAAAAGTTCTGCTCTTCAACTCTAGGCTCAGACTATTTCCAGGAAAACTCAAATCCCGGTGGAGGGGTCCGTATGTGATTACAGGAGTGTCACCATGTGGATATGTTGAGCTTCAGGATACTGATTCTGACAAAAGGTTCATTGTTAATGGACAGAGGATCAAGCATTATCTTGAAGGCAATTTTGAGCAGGAATGCTCAAAACTGAGACTTGAGTGATTCTCAGTAAAGGTCCAGCTAAAGACAGTAAAGAAGCGCTTGCTGGGAGGCAACCCAGTCATTAGGAGGTTATATGATTTGTTCTTACAGAGGCAAGTATCAAAAATGAAGGAATTCACAGAGTTACAGAAGGATTCAGCTCAAAAAGCAGAGAAAAAGAGCTTACTGGCAAAAAAACACCAGTAAGGGGCATTTTGGGCGTTAAACGCCAGAATGGGTACCATTCTGGGCGTTTAACGCCAGGAATGGTGCCATTTTGGGCGTTAAACGCCAGAATGGGCACCATTCTGGGCGTTTAACGCCAGGTGTGCAGCATCCTGGGCGTTTAGAAAAACGCCCAGTGATAAAGGAATTCTGGCGTTTAACGCCAGCCAGGGCACCTGGCTGGGCGTTAAACGCCCTAAAGGTGCAACAAATGGGCGTTAAACGCCAGAATGGGTGCCATTCTGGGCGTTTAACGCCAGAAAGGTGGGGGACCACAATTTTGTTTTCAAATCAAATTTTTTCAAACTTTCCTTTTCTTACCCATATTTTTCTACAAAAACAAATTTCAATCTCTCATAATTCACTTTCAAATTTTCAAAAATCTAAAATCATTCTTCAAATCTCTCAAATCATTCCCAAATTTTGTTCAAAAACTAACACTTCTCTCAATTTCTTTCCATATCTTCTCAAATCTCCTTTCAAATTTTTCTTTTTTTCGAAATCTCTCCTCCCCACTTAATAAATACACGTTTGGCACCCCTCATTCCCCACACCATTCGAATTTGCTCTTCCTCTCTCTCTCTTCTTTCCTTTCTTTTGCTTGAGGACAAGCAAACCTCTAAGTTTGGTGAGCTTTTCCGTGATCACTAAGCCAAGATTCATCAAGATCATGGCTCCTAAGGGAAAACAAACCAATTTAAGAGGAAAGAAAGAAAATAATCCAAAGAATCTTTGGAATCAAGAGAAGTTCTTAACCAAAGAACATGAAGACCATTATCACAAAATAATGGGTCTGAGGTCAGTGATCCCGGAAGTTAAATTTGATCTGAAAGAAGATGAATATCCGGGGATCCAAGAGCAAATTCGAAACAGAGGATGGGAAGTTCTAACCAATCCTGAGATAAAGGTTGGAAGGAATATGGTTCAGGAATTCTACTCAAATCTGTGGTTAACAGATAAGCAGAGAATGACTGGAACTGCTTACCATACCTACAGAACCATGGTCAGAGGGAAAGTTATGTACTTCCATCTGGACAAAATAAGAGAAATCTTCAAATTACCTCAACTGCAAGATGATCCTGAATCCTTTAATAGGAGAATGGTGAGAGCAGATAAAGGGTTGGATCAAGTTCTAGAGGACATATGCCTCCCTGGAACTAAGTGGATAACCAATTCAAAGGGTGTCCCAAACCAACTCAAGAGGGGAGACCTCAAACCAATTGCAAGAGGTTGGCTAGACTTTATTGGGCGTTCCATACTGCCCACTAGCAACCGTTCTGAGGTCACTATCAAGAGAGCAGTGATGATTCATTGCATTATGCTTGGAAAAGAAGTGGAGGTTCATCATGTAATTGCTTGTGAGATCTACACAATTGCAAATAAAAATTCCACTGAAGCCAAATTGGCTTACCCAAGCTTGATCTCCTTGCTCTGTAAAGAGGCTGGGGTAAAGATGGGAGTAGATGAATTCATACCCATTGAACATCCAATCACCAAGAAGTCAATGGAAGGACAAATGCAAGACAACTCTATCAAAAGGAGGGCGCAGGAGTTCCTCCCTGAATTCCCTAAAATTGACTACTGGACCAGCCTAGAAGCATCTATCACCAAGTTGCAAGAAACTATGGAGCAACTGAAGGAAGAACAGCAGAATCAGAACTGCATGCTCTGCAAATTGCTGAAGGAACAAGAGAAGCAGGGGCGTGAACTCCAAGAGTTGAAACGCCAAAAGCTCTCCTCTCAAGCTGAGGGAGCATCCACTTCTCAAAATCAAGGTTGTTGAGTCCTAACTCTGTGAAAACCTCTATCATTAGGAGCCTAGTTTAAATTTTTGTTCTCTAATTTTATTTTTTTAGTCTAAACTTATATCTATTTTTGAGTCTTGTTTTTAATTCATAATTAAATTTAATTTTCATGTCTTAAAGCTATGAATGTCCTATGAATCCATCACCTCTCTTAAATGAAAAATGCTTTAATCACAAAAGAACAAGAAGTACAGGATTTCGAAATTTATCCTTGAAACTAGTTGAATTAGTTTGATGTGGTGACAGTAATTTTTGTTTTCCGAATGAATGCTTGAACAGTGCATATGTCTCTTGAATTTGTTGTTTTGAGAATGTTAGAAATTGTTGGCTCTTGAAAGAATGAAGGAAAAAGAGAACTGTTATTGAGGATCTGAAAAATCATCTAATTGATTCTTGAAGCAAGAAAAAGCAGTGAATTCAAAAAAAAATTTTCGAAAAAAAAGAAAAAAAAAAGAGAAAGAAAAAGAAAGAAATAAAGTTGTGATCCAAGGCAAAAAGAGTGTGCTTAAGAACCCTGGACACCTCTAATTGGGGACTCTAGCAAAGTTGGGTCACAATCTGAAAAGGTTCACCCAATTATGTGTCTGTGGCATGTATGTATCCGGTGGTAATACTGGAAGACAGAGTGCTTTGGGCCACAGCCAAGACTCATACACTGGCTATGTTCAAGAATCATTATACTTAACTAGGAGAATCAATGACACTATCTGAGTTCTGAGTTCTTATAGATGCCAATCATTCTGAACTTCAAAGGATAGAGTGAGATGCCAAAACTGTTCGGAGGCAAAAAGCTACTAGTCCCGCTCATCTAATTGGAGCTATGTTTCCTTGATATTTTGGAGTCTATAGTATATTCTCTTCTTTTTATCCTATTTTGATTTTCAGTTGCTTGGGGACAAGCAACAATTTAAGTTTGGTGTTGTGATGAGCGGATAATTTATACGCTTTTTGGCATTGTTTTTAGTATGTTTTTAATATGATCTAGTTAGTTTTTAGTATATTTTTATTAGTCTTTAGTTAAAATTCACTTTTCTGGACTTTACTATGAGTTGTGTATTTTTCTGTGATTTCAGGTATTTTCTGGCTGAAATTGAGGGTTCTGAGCAAAAATCTGATTCAGAGACTGAAAAGGACTGCAGATGCTGTTGGATTCTGACCTCCCTGCACTCGAAGTGGATTTTCTGGAGCTACAGAAGCCCAATTGGCGCGCTCTCAACGGCGTTGGAAAGTAGACATCCTGGGCTTTCCAGCAATATATGATAGTTCATACTTTGCTCAAGATTTGATGGCCCAAACCGGCGTGGCAAATCAGCCTCAGAAATTCCAGCGTTTAACGCTGGAACTGGCATAAAACTTGGAGTTAAACGCCCAAACTGGCATAAAAGCTGGCGTTTAACTCCAGAAAAGGTCTCTACACAAAAATGCTTCATTGCTCAGCCCAAGCACACACCAAGTGGACCCAGAAGTGGATTTTTACGTCATTTACTCATTTCTGTATACCCTAGGTTACTAGTTTACTATTAATAGGATCTTTTGACATTGTATCTATACCTGATGACACTTTACACGTTTCTCATTGTATTTTCTACAGCATGAGTCTCTAAACCCCATGGTTGGGGGTGAGGAGCTCTGCTGTGTCTTGATGGATTAATGCAATTACTACTGTTTCTCATTCAATCATGCTTGCTTCCATTCTAAGATACTACTTGTTCTTAAATCGGATGAATGTGATGATCCGTGACAATCATCATCATTCTCAACTATGAACGTGTGCCTGACAACCACCTCCGTTCTATCTTAGATTAAGTAGATGTCTCTTGGATTCTTTAACCAGAATCTTCGTGGTATAAGCTAGAACTGATGGCGGCATTCAAGAGAATCCGGAAGGTCTAAACCTTGTCCGTGGTATTCTGAGTAGGATTCAAGGATTGAATGACTGTGACGAGCTTCAAACTCCTGAAGGCGGGGCGTTAGTGACAGACGCAAAAGAATCACTGGATTCTATTCCGGCCTGATTGAGAACCGACAGATGGATAGCCGTGCCGTGACAGGGTGCGTTGAACATTTCCACTGAGAGGATGGGAGGTAGCCATTGACAACGGTGAAACCCTACATACAGCTTGCCATGGAAGGAGCCTTGCGTGTTTGAAGAAGAAGACAGTAGGAAAGCAGAGGTTCAGAAGATAGAGCATCTCCAAAACCTCAACCTATTCTCCATCACTGCAATTCAAGTACCTGTTTTATGTTCTTTTGCTTTTTACAATCAATCCTGATAATTTCTGATATCCTGACTAGGATTTACAAGATAATCATAGCTTGCTTCAAGCCGACAATCTCCGTGGGATCGACCCTTACTCACGTAAGGTATTACTTGGATGACCCAGTGCACTTGCTGGTTAGTTGTGCGGAGTTGCAAAGGTGTGATTGCAATTTCGTGCACCAGTATACTCATGAGAAGTTTAGAAAATTCCAAGTAAAATTTAGAGAAAACATGAATTGCATCACAAGATTAACACAGTCCACTCTAGATTTTACGGTATATGAAGTTGTAGAACAACTTTTTAACTCAACATTCAACAAGTTTAGGGTTACATACGATGGGATATCATCTGAAATTAAATGTCAGTGCTTATTATTCGAGTTAAGAGAGATATTGTGCCGTCATTCTCTGAGCGCATTAAGCTTTGAGCAAGTAGATTAAATGTCACCAAGATATATATTGGAACGATGAAGTAAGAACGTAAAAAAGGAGACACACACATATCAAGAGCAGTCACGACGAGTCTTTATTGGATCCAAGAAGTAAAAGATTTGATAATTTGGTATTTTGATCACAAAATATTTGTGAATTTGCATAAGAATATAAGGAGTTGACTGCAATTCTACACCACGCTGATAATAATGCGATGGCTGAGATACAAGATTTCAAAGCCAAAAGTGGGAAAATGTTCGTTATCTCACGAAGATTCTTCATTGGAAGATATTAACGAGTTTCAAAGTCCTCCACGAGTGAGAACAAGAGGACGTCCCAAAAATGGATGGGGATCAAATATGGAACAACAGATTGCAAATGCTTCAAAGAAAGTTCTAAGTGAGGTAAAATTGATGTTCTTTAAACGCGAAAAAATTGAGTTTGTTCATGTTAATAGTGGTGTAGTCAAATTTCAGCCATTATCATGGACATATTATGAATTATCAGTTCAGATATTCAAGGGAATAAGATAGATTTCTCGGTGTTTTTTAAGGTATTTTGGTGTTTTGTGACACAGTTTCGATGTAATCTATGTAATGTTTTTTTAATATGGAAATGAGGTTTACTTTTTATATTTTCTTATTTTGTTCTATTTTACTATGTTACTGTTTGTTTTGAAATTAGTTTCTTGAATTTTTTTCAAGCGATTTTTTTGTTTTAAATATACAGTACACAGACAATTCAATAGTTAAGCAATATAAAAATTCAACCTATAGAATTTCTATATCTCCTGATGAAAATTTACAGAAAAAATTGTAAGCATTCTCGATGTTTATTTGAAGAGTTTTTGGTGTATTCGTTGTAGCAATTTAGTGTGTTTAAAAATTATTCTTCTTTTTTGTAGTTTTATAAACCTAGATTTATTTAGATTAACATGATTTTGATACAGTACAGACAGGTTCATAGAAGTTTAATTTTGCAAAAAAATTATATGAAAAGCTTGGATTGAATATTTACAATGATATAAAGTATGTGTTTGTTTTAATTATGCATTGCACAAACAATTCAGTAGACAATGAGTATAGAAATTTTTAATAATTTACAACATTCAAACTATCTACTATCAATATCACCCTGATGTAAATTTACAGTAAGGACTTAATAATGCAACAGATGACTTGGATAGTCTGATGGCTTCAGATTCTTGAATGGCTTTATCTCTCAGTTGATTTATTTTGTCAAATAGAATGAGTGAAGCATATTCGACTCTGGAATGATCAACTTGTTCCTACAGTTTAAAGAAATTTCTTTATTAAACTCCGTTAATTTAGTAATAGAGAGTTATCTATTTTTAACGATAGTTACCTGTTTCCAATTCTTCCATGTATATTTTCCCTCTATGATCTTTTTTAGTTCAATTATCTCTAGTCATTTCATCAAATATATTGCACAATTCCATCTAAAAATAAAAATGAAATAACATGTTAAAATAGGACAATAACAAAAAATACAATAAAATTTATTAAATAGAAAGTTGAGATTCATAGTTCAGCCTGAATATCGTTTCCCATTCATTAGTGTTTTCATCTTGATAAGTCTTGATATTTGTGACCTAGTGAAAGCATTTTTTCTTAAGATCGTCTGGTAATTTTTTTTGCTTTACTGGAGTTTTGAACTTGTCAAGGAAGCTTAGAGTAGGCTGCATCTTTTCAAGTGGGGACTTTGCTCCTTAGCATATTCCAATGCTGCTGCAACCCTAGTATTCATCACCTCAACCAACTGTTCCAACTCTTCCACCAACCCTGGACTCTCTTGAAAATTTTCCATTTTAACTGGTGGTTCATCCGCTTGGGTAACTGTAGCTTCATCATTTGATTGACTAAACCCAAAGCTAAATGATGGTGCACCAAAGTCATCCTTCAATGCAGCATTAGCAACCATTATTATTCTAGCTTTCAAGGCTTGAGCAAGTGGATGACTACATGGTAACACATAAAATAATTTAAGAATACACACAAAATATTAAAAAAAGAATTATTAAGTAGAACTTACACATTAGGAGGAGCTACATGATGAGTTTGCTTTTGGAGAGCTTCCTCATGAGCTTCTTGTTGAGATTGTTGAAGTTGTTCTTTTGTATATTCTTCCGTGGAGACTTCGCAGCAGGTTGTTGAGGTTGTGGAAGACTGCAAGATTACATAAAAATAATTATGCAGCGAAACTATTTGAAAAAAAATTTAATTAATACAACAATACGAAATGCACCTCAATTCACATAAAATACACCGAAAGACAAACCAAATACACCGCTATTATTTCTTGATTGCATCACACGATGTCAGTTCAAAAAGATATGCAACTCAATCAAACATGCACAAAATAACACCAGAAACACTACAACAACATTATGTTGCTTAGTTACAACAAAAAGAGGACAACAACACCAAGTGTACCTCAAATCAAAAGCAATACACCGAAAGACAAACCAGATGCACCTAAAATATTAGAAAAGGAATTTAATTAACACTTATGCATTAATAGGTTCTTCTTCCATACATTCCACTGTGGGAGACTTTGCAGCATGATGTTGAGTTTGCGAAGGACTTGAGACAAGCATTTCCGAAAAAGGAGCAAATACTTGAAGTGAAACTTTAATGAAGACAAACACTGAAAAAGTTAATATGCAGTAAACATTCATGTGCAAATGATTAACTCAATTATTAGAATATTAAAAGTGAATTGAAAAACTTACATATCTAGTGGTTCAGATTGAGAATGAATTTGTTTTCGAAGAACAGTCATTTGTTTTTCAAGATCATTATCAATAGTTGCGCTACTCATCCATTTCTTCGATTGGATTCCTTTTTCTATTATTGGTTCCTGAATAGGGTTTGGTTCATATAATGTTTCTTTTTATTCTTTGAACCTGTAACGCATCGAAATCATCTCACAAGTACACCTCAAGTATTCAATAAAAGCACAACTTCTGTTGTATGAGAACTTATATAGTTGTAGTTTTTTCTTTTATTTCTTGCCTTTTATTTCTTGAATAAAATCTTAAAGGGATTTTTCTTCTAAAAAAAATATGTGAAATCAGAAGCAGATTATGGTAGAACAAGAAATAAAGAAATGATAAGAGAAACAGAAATTATATGTTATCACTTGGTTGATTTAAAAGCTCTGATAGCTTGGTTGGGTTTGAAACACAGGATCATTTTCACTCGACAAATTTACATGTGGCATTCTAAGGACAAAATAAATATTATTCAGTAAAACTAGATTAATTACATCAAGTTCTAGAAAATTTTAGCAAAGAAAGAATTTTAGATATTGAATCTTATGTTTATGAAGAATCATAGTGAGATTCTATCAAGTAGAGCCCACTTTTTGGAATATTTGTGATTTTTTTTCTACATCCTAAAAAAGCAAACAATCACCAAACAAAAAAACACAATAAAATTGGTAAAAAATACCAAAAACTAACACATACTTTTATGCAGACTTATCATTTGTTATCTTCAATCTTACTTTTGTTATTTCTTGCATTTCTTCACTGCCGATAATACATGCAAAAATTTTTGTTAATAAATAAAATTTTAATGAAAAAACAAAACATAGCATTACAATAATAATTTCTGAATCTTACTCATCATCAAATTTAATTTTTTTTTGGGAAGATGAATTCACAATAAAACGCTTCCTCTTTTTGGATTCTATTCTGAAAAAGCAAACAATTATCATGCAAATAAACATAATAAAATTGACAAAATACACTGAAAACTAACATATACCTTTTTGCAGCTTGTCATTTTTTTCTTCAATCTTTTTTTTGTTATTTTCTCCATTTCGTTACTTCTGACAATACATGCAAAAAATTCTGTTTATAAAAAAAGTTTTGATGAAAAATACAAAATATAGGATTATAATGATAGTTTCTGAATATTACTCATCATCAAATTCAGCCTCTATTTGGGAAGATGAATCTTCAATAATGCACTTCCTTTTTTCGGATTCCATCCTAGAAAAGTACAAACAAACGAGATAAAAAAAGGGAATAAATATTTACAAAATACAACAAAAAGTAATACGTACTTCTTTGCTATTCTCTGAGATTGTTTTCTTCTCTTCAGTGTCTATTGTAAGTCATGTTCAAAATTAGACTCAAACTCAGAAACACTTTCACTTTTTGAAAATGAGTGCAATATAATAGTCTTCTTCTTTTGTGACTTCTTTTGTTTCTTCTTTTTTTTCTTTTTGTCTTTTGATTGGTCTTTCAGTTGTGCTCTTCTCATGATGTCCTAAAATAGAAAAAAATATTAGTTAGCATAATATATTTAAAATAAATACGCCGAAATTAAAAAAATTCTGTTGAGTTAGCATTTCATCCTTCATCTCAACTTCTATTCTTTGAACTAGCTTCTCCCTAGTCCAATATTGTACCTACGGTGATCTAGAAATTGTATCCACCGGCTTATTCTTGTTTGTGGGTTCATAAAAATATACAATCATCATAGTAAAGAGGCAGCCATCAATTACAAATTTCTTTTCTAATTTCTGCTCTTTGATGCCCTTGATGAGAAAGTTAAGCACATGAGCACCCCAATTCTATTCTCGTATTGTGTCTACATGAAGAATGGGCATCATGTGAATCTGAAAAATTTTGTTTCTTGTTGTCGGTAACAAGAATCACTTATAAATGAAGAGAATGAATGTCCTCTTGAATTTCAGCTGATTTTTCTACCATCAACACTCATGTCCATCATAGAGTTTGCCAATTGTGATAAAGTCCAGCCTTTGAAATTTTTAATAACTTCCTTCTCCTCCTCACTAATTTCTTTATTTTTAATTTTTCTTGGATAGCGCTCCCCTACAACAGCAGCAAAAATATTTTAATTATACAGAAATAATTTAAAAAATACCAAAATTTGATTTACAGAACATATTATAAAATAAATTTTTATCAGATTATTCAAGCCAAGGGCATCTCTTATTTTTTTTATGGGAGATTTTGATTACACCGTAACAATGTGTAGTGTGTTATTGTAAAATCAAATGAATATGCCAATTCTTTCAGGAGCTTATGCGGTAAATTCAAAATAAGGATATGCATCATAGCACAGAATCCCAATTCTTCAACAATAGCTTTCTTTTCATTGCTCATATTGCGGAATATATCATGAATAGATCTTGTGGAGCATCTCACATTATGAGTTTTCTGTAAATAAATGAGAATTATGTTACATAACTATATTTATACAAAAAAAATTGAGTTGTTCTAACATATATATGCTTATATTATTTTTTGGTCCTCCCTTTTTCGCGGTGTTCCTCTTAGCAACTTTTTTATTGTCAATTTTTCTGTAAGGAATTAAAAATTTAGTTAATAGGTGGAAACAGTATCAAGTACACCTCAATTCACATAAAATACACCGAAATACAAACCAAATACTCCACTATTATCTCTTGATTGCGTCACACAATGTCAGTTCAAAAAACACATGCAACTGAATCAAACATGCACAAATTGACACCAAAAACACTACAACAAATTTTTATGGGCTAGTTACAACAAACGCATGAACAAAATCCCTCAAAATGGATAAAAACACATGCAAATCACTCAAACATGCAAAAAAATACTACAACAATATTATGTTGTCTAGTTACAACAAATTAAAAAGAGGATAACAGCACCAAGTACACCTCAATTCACATGAAATATACCGAAATATAAACCAAATACACCATTATTATTTCTTGATTGCATCATCCAATGTCAATTCAAAAACATATGCAACTCAATCAAGCATGCACCAAATGATGCCAGAAGCACTACAACAACATTCTATTGCCTAGTTACAACAAAAGAGGACCACAACACCAATTACACCCCAATTCACATGAAATATACTGAAAGTTGTTACTAATTACTACATACGAACTCAATTCGAAATTCGCAAGCATTCAAACATGCACAAAAACACATTTAAATCCCTGGAACACATGCAAATAAAGGTTAAACTATATGAGAAACACTATGTAATATTTTTACATCAACCTAACACAGTTATCACCAAATGAACAGTATAATGAGACCAGTAATATGTACTTTAACGCAAGAACACAAAATGAATCTACTAAATAAACAAGAATATGACTATCTAGTGTTTCACGATTGAAAATGTGAAAGAAAAAGGTGAAAAAATTGGACAACTAGTGAACAGTACCTTTAATAATCTTTTGTCTTCTATTTTTGTGTTTCTTGGTGATGAATATTTCGAACGTAGCTTCGAGATTTTCTTAAGTTTTCGCGATAATTTTGAGAGATTTTTAAAAGATTTTGAGTGTCATTTGAATTTTGATCATTGCAATTTTGATCGAAGGAGAATAAGCATTTTTCATATTAATATTCGCGGTATTGAACAGTTGGGAGAGTGCGTGTTTACACGCTCTCTAATCTGAGGTTAGTTTTTGTTGGATTTAGACCAACTTAGTTGAACTTGATTGTCAAAAAAATTGTATGTGTGGCATAACTAATAAAAGAGTTATGCTACGGGTACACTAAATTCAGTCACTAAAGTCAGCTACTAATATAAAATATCTGTTGAAATACAAATACACATTGAAAATAAATTAAACCATACATGTATTTATACACAAATACATTGGTATTAATTTTAGTGACTAATTTAATGTACAAATAATATTTTTGTAAAAAAAAAAAAAGAAGAATAATGCTAGTTATTAGTAATATTAAAATGAGTAAATCACATTCTTAAATGATAATAATATCTTCAAAAATTTAGAAAGATAAATAAAAAAACTGAAAAATATTGCGATAAAAGAGTTGAAATTAAATATATAAAATCAGGCTTTTTTATTTAAATAAATTAATAGAAGATCAAATTTATATGAATCTCCTAAATAGAATTTGAAAACGTAAATCTCTTAAACTATATAATATATAAATCGTTCTAAGGTGATGTGGGTTAGATAATGCATGAAATATGTTATTTTGGAACGATTTATGCATGAAATTCATTGGATAAATGCACATAAATCATCCTAGGCCGATATGTTTCTTTAAGTTGTATGTAAATCATCCCACCTTAACATGAGTTACGCTTTTTCACCTAAAACCCACAACCCTAGCACGATTTATGTACAAATACACAATTTCAGCACTCAAGCACAATTTACCTATAAACCCAAAACTAACAGATATATTTAGACATAATTTTAATTTGTACTCAAATACTTTCTAAGTTGAATATTAATTTTTCAATAAATTTAGGAAGTGAAAAATTTAATTAGTTTAAAAAATGAATATAAGAAGTGATTTTGTTACAATAAAGATTTATCTTCTAGAATAAATTAAAAAAACTTCATTGAAAAGATTAATTATTGTGTATGAATAACTCTATTTTTATTTCAAAAGACAATATCTAAAATAAAAATTAACATCATTAAATTTGTAATTTTTATAAACTATATATTTCATTATTTTTATTTTTAAAAATTAATTTTTTATTTTATTATTTTATCAATTTATTCAATTTAAAAGATTTTAATCTAAGATTAAATTCTAGAATAATTCTAAAATTGAATAATAGATTCTTTATCTAATAACAGAAAATTGGATAACATATTTTATGTCCATAGAGTAGCACTGATTTAGCCAAATAACAATCAATAATTGGATATTTAGAAGATAGGAATAGCACCACATAAAAATAAAGTGAAAAATTCAAAATACATAGCAAATATAGAATTTAACCCAAAAAAATAAATAAATTGAATATTTGACGTACTAAAATTAATTTTATAAAATATTAATTGTGTAAATACTTTTAGATATAGATCAAATTCATTTCAATATTCTATTAAAACTAAAATTGAGTTTACCTCCATTTTGAAACCTAATTCAAGAAATAAAAATATCTTTATATTTATAAATTACTTAGACATATAATAATAATAATAATAATAATAATAATAATAAAAATAATAATAATAATATAACTATCTATACTTAATCTTGGATTAAAATTTTTAAATCGAATACATTGATAAAATAATAAATTAAAAATTAATTTTTAAGAATAAAATAATAAAATATATATTTTATAAAATTACAAATTTAATGATGTTAATTTTTATTTTATCATTTTAATAATTTTTTTATTTCAAAAGATTTAAGTTCTTTAATTTTTTTTAGATATTGTCCTTAAAATAAAAATAGAGTTATTCATACATAATAATTTAGTCTTTTAAATGAAGTTTTTTTATTTATTTTTGAAGATAAATCTTTGTTGTAACAAAATCACTTTTTATATCCATTTTTTAACTAATTAAATTTTTCGCTTCTTAAATTTATTGAAAAATTAATATCCAACCTAAAAATATTTGAGTACAAATTAAAATTATATTTAAATATATTTATTAGTTTTGGATTTGCCCGTTGTGGGTTTTAGGTGAAGAAATATAACTCATGCTAAGGTGGGACGATTTACATAAACACATTGGTCTAGAAGAATTTATGTTTATTTATCCAATAAATTTCATGCATAAATCGTCCCAAATAACATATTTCATGCATTATCTAACCCACATCACCTGAAACGATTTATATATTATACCGTTTAGAAGATTCACGTTTTAAGATTCTATTCAGGGAATTCACATAAATTTAATCTCTATTAGTTTATTTAGATAAAAAAGTCATATAAAACCATGTATGCCGGAAAGTCACAGCATCCAATAAAAATCAGCAGGCCAGTGGAGTTAAGAAGGGGAAGCTTGTGCATCATTGCCTTGCCGGATCCACCGTGTCTTGTCCAATTTCCGGTGTTCATAATACGCACTACAGTATAAAATTCTGTTTGTTTTTCACTATTTTTTTTTTGAAAAAAAGACAGATAGATCCATGAATTTTTTAATTTTTGAGAAATATATCACTAACAAAATTTAAATAAAAAAATTCCTGACTTTAATAAACGGAGGACAATTTAGTCCTTTCGTCTATTTGTCTCTCATACACCAAACGGAACTGGCTGATATGGCTGAAACGGTGTTCAGGTGTCCGTTACGGTGTTACCCTGGAAGGGGAATAAAGTTCAAAGGGTAAATAAGTCCTTGACGTCATTTTACAAATAAAGTTCCAAAGACAAATAGGTGCTTGAGATTTTTTTTTCAAAATTAATAAATTTTTTTCCTAAATTCTCTCATCTACCTCTCTCTATTTTTATATTTCTCTCTACTATTTTTACTCTATATATAATTATATTTTATATTAGTAATTTGACAAATCAAAAATATGTCGTTCGATATTTTTTCACAATTAAAATATTTTAAATGTAAAAGTATACGCATTAAATTATTTTAAATTTTAGATAACGAATGTTAAAATTAATTATTAATAAAAAATTAGACTTTTTCATATAAAAATAATAACTAAAAATTTTTTTATTTAATTTTTTATCTGCAGATATCTTGGTCTTCTTAGTCAGAAACTTTTGTAAACTTACGACTTTTTTGTAAAAGTAGTTTGATTTTATAAATCTCTTGTGTCATGCATAATTTATACTGTTAGAACAAAGTGAACTATAATTTTTTAAAAAAATTATTCTCGTAATGTTATTATGAATAAAAATACTAGTTCTAATATAATACATAAATGCACTAATACTAACTTAATACATGAATGATGCACAAATGAACTAATGCTAACTTGATGCATAAATGAACTTATGCTAACTAATGCCACTGGTATGATGAAAACTGAACTAATGCAATTTAAAAAATTCTAATATAATACATAAATGCACTAAAACTGAACTAATTCAATTTAAGAAAAAAATAGAAACAGAACAAGTCCAATTTCTGCAATTTTAATACAAATTATTTAAATTGCAGAATATAACAAGTTAACTAGATTTCAAAATACAAGCATAATTTTATAAACTAAATTCTCATAATAGAAGCATAATGAAAAAAAATTCTCAAAGACCTATTTGTCCTTTGAACTTTATTCCTCTTTCAGCGTGGCACCGTAATAGACACCTGGACACCATTTCAACCACGTCAGCTAGTTCCGTTTGGTGTATGAGAGACAAATAGAAGGAAGGACTAAATTGTCCTCTGTTTGATAAAGTCAGGGACTTTTTTGTATTTAAATTTTGTCAGGAATGTATTTTTCAAAAATTTAAAAAGTCAGGGACCTATCTATCTTTTTCCCTTATTTTTTTATATCTGGTTATGTTCCCTCTTTTGCTGACACACTTGAACAATCACTTGTACACTAAAAAATTGCAGAAATGGTGAAGAATTAGAGGAGAAACCATAAATCGCACAGGCGTAGAGCGACTGACAGTGAACTCAAAATGCGACGGCGAGAAAGGTCTGGCGGTTGAACCACCATAACATGAGCAGCAGCAAAGAGAACAAAATCGAAAAAGGATACGACGGCTGCAATTAGAGAGATGAGAGATGGTGACAGCTGTAGAAGGGAGTTGGCGGAGGTGGGGTTGAAGAAAACTGGTGTTAAACTTAAAAGAGGAGTGTTAGAGGCTAGTAAATTCTGTAATTTGTAATAATTAATTAGTCATCAATAATATTTTTAATGGTGTGAAATTACATTTAATAATATAAATTACTTAATTTTTTTTATAATTAAGTGTTGACCAAAATTTAATAAAAATGCTTACTCTTTAAACTTTTTAAACTTAAAATTAAAAACTAATTTTATTTTGTTTTAAACCGAACTAAACTATAAAAGTTTTTTAATAAATTGGTTTATAAAAAAATTTTATAATTTTAATTCAGTTTTTCACTTGAAAAAATTAGTTTATTTAAATAGAAATATTAAAAAAATTATTTTTAACCAAGTCAGGCAAATATCTTTAGGCTAATTTTCTAATCTAGGTTATTCACGTACTCAACTTCAATTTTAACGTCAGCTCAACTTCAATTTCAACATTTTTTTTCTCTTGAGTTAGACTTGAGGGCCAAAAATACTTATACACTTAATTTTAGCATTATTTAAAATAAAAATAAATTATTATTTATATCCATAAAAGATATAAACGCTGACAAATGTATCTATATAAGAATAAAACGACAATTGTATCATGGAAGATAGCTTCTGTGTGCCAAGAATATCCTAACGAACCAATTGTGTAAATGTCCGAGTACTCTTGACACATGGAAATCATCTTCCGTAATTATAATTCTCATTTTATTCTTATTTAAATACATTTATTCATATCTGTATCTTTTATGAATACAAATAGTAATTATTCTTTAAAATAATTTTAGGTTAGTTTCAGTTTAGTTTAGTATAACATTAAACTGGTTTTTAACTCCTCTTACGGATAACATTACTCTCACGGCTCATCTTTGGGCACCATTCCCCCTTTATACTTTAGGAAAATTATCAGGTGTACCTGGGAATATCGGTGTTCCAGTTATTTTAACCGTTGATTTAATTAATATATATTATATATTTTTTTTAATTCAGATCAACGGTTAAAACAACTAAAACACCGGTATTTCCGGTACACCTGATAACCTTCCTATACTTCAACTTTAACCATCGATGTGCTTGGACAAGGAGATGTAACTTTGCAGAGTTCTTGTTGATTTGATTGGTTAAATAAAGAATTATCGTGATTTATAAATTTATTTTTTATACTTTGAATAACAGATAACAATTTTTTTCAAAAAAACATAAATAATTAAATATGGAACAGAATGCGCGCACAAAGGCTCACACACAAATTGGTTGTCATACACAAAAATTGTTGCATACAATTTGAGTCAATGGCTTAGCTTAGCGTAGTGTTATGTTCAAGTTATGTTATGTTATTTAACATATTTTTTACTTTTTTTTATGCAGATATGAAAAATTAACTTCTATTTGAAACAAAGCAGTTTCTTAATATATGGAACTAAATAATCTACTACGTACCCAAAAAAAATGTCTTTTTCATGAAAAAATTAACAAAAATTAACACCATATTGTTCAAAAAATTAAAAAAAAAACTTATTTATATAAAAATATGACAAAACACATCAAATTCCAATTGCATCCCAAAAGAATTGCCAAAAGAATCACCATCAGCCGGTTAAAAACTATAAAAGGGGAATAATGGTTGCCCAAAGATAAAGCAGCGAGAGTAAGGTTGTCCAAAACTGAAGTGGGATAAGTTATCGACCGCTGCCGTCTTACAAAAAAATTTAGAACCATAGTAGTTCCATTTGGAATTGTTTGTAAATCATTTGAAACCACATTTCTAATTACGGAACTAATTTTCTTTTTCAGCTAACAAAAAATCTTAAAACACAATTCTTTTTCATCAATTAAAAAGAGATGGAAGAAGTGGGAAAAAGGGACAAAATTTACTGAATATTAATTGAAAAAATATTGGAATAGGCAAGCTTTTCCCAAAACTCATTTACACAAAAAAAAAAATTAAACACTCAACAGTATTTTCCACGCACATCATACATATAAAGAAAGTACAAATTCAACTATTGAAGCATAAGAAGGAATAATTACTTGTTTAATTTAATTTCCTTCTTCTATATATGAGTTAAGGCAATAATAATAATAAATAATAATAAATTTACATTACATGAAGATGGTTCTTGGGCAATCGGATCCAAAATGAGAAGGATAGGTAGATAAAGAGACACCAATAGGAATAGCGAAACTAGTTTCCATGAAAAGCCTCTGCTGAAAGGTTTCAACGGAGGCACCAGCTTCAACCAGATCCTTCAAGATGCTTCGGTAATGTTCCTTCAGTCTCTTCAACATGCGAAGGTACTGCAGTTTCAGCCACCTCACCTTCATCCTTCTCAAGATCCTCACAAGCCCGCGGAACATTCTTCTCTTCGCCGACGTCTTCTTCCCCTCTCCTCCCAGCTTTACCGTCTTCATTTTCCGCCGCCGCAGGAGTAGCCGAACCCTTCCACGGTGCTGCTGCCATGGCCACATGGTCGCCACGGTGCTGGTGCTGGTTGTTATGTGCTGCTGCTGGCATGGTGGCTCTTGATGGCTATCTTGGGCCATGTGACTGAGAGAGAGAGAGAGAGAGAGAGAGAGAGAGAGAGGTGTTACGGAGAGAATAATATAATTTGTTACAGCAGAAATGAGGGATAGAACAATATTTATAATGAGCTAATGAAATGTCATATTGCTGGATACAAAAATGTCCAGATACTAAATCAAAGTTATGATGTATTTATTTAAAAAAAAAATATTTACCCGTTGAAATTAATCAATAAAATTAGTATATATAGTTTAATTATTTTTAATGTATATTTATATTTTAATATGTATTCTATTCTGATTATTAATTTTGGTAGTTAATTTTAATATACATCTTAAAATCGTCGTTAATACTTTTTTAATTTAAAATAGTTTCGAATTAAAATTATCATTTTAAAATTTTTGGACAAAAATGTCCTTATTTATGTTTTGACTCCAATCCCATCATCCATCATCATCACTCTTACAATCACTACCACTCCCTTTTACTCTCATTAAATATCAGCATTCAAATTCAAGAACATAATATTTAACAATAATAATATAGTATTTAAATTCAAACAATTATCTATTTCATCCATTACCAATAACAACACGACATTCAAATTCAAGAATAACAATAAAAGTATCATTTATTGTAACCTAATCTTTTAAATTTAATAACAACAACAACACAATATTCATATTTTTTTAAAGAAAGAAAGAAAAATTAAAACAGAGAGAGAAACAAGAGAGATGGAATGACACGAGAGAAGAAGAAAGAAGAAGGAGAAAAAAGGAAGAGTTGGGCAATAGTAGTGAGGGAATCATCTACCTTTGATTAGGTCATTAAAAAGAGAAATTAAGAAAAGAGGGAGAATGCAAGGAAGACAAGGAGAGAGAGAGAGAGAGAACGCTTGCCGGAAAAGAAAAGAATAGAGGATCTGAGATCTATTTTTCCATCTCTATCTTTGCTTCCATTACTGCTGAAATCATCGCTATTATTGTTCCTATTCTTCGAAATCGCCGCCGAAAAGGGAAGAAGATGAGATCTGAAACTGTCACTTGATGTTGCTCCCCCCTCCCCCTCCCCCCCTTTCAAACCCACCGGCGTTGAGTGAGAAGAAGAGCATTAAAATTAGAAGAAGAATGGGTGGTCCGATGGAGATGTAGATAAGGTTACTGAGGTGAGGATAAAATAGTTAAAAGGATGATTCTAAAAATATATAATTTTAATATTCAGGACCATTTTGAATTTAAAGAAGTTAAGAACAATTTTGATTTTGATTTTAAATCTTAGGGGACAAAACAATACTTAAACAGAACCGCTGCTAAATGAAAACTAGCGTCGGTTATTGCGGCGGATTTGACAAGCGCTGCAATTATGTTGGTATTTTGTAGCGGTTGGACCTAAATCGCTGCAAAAATGTAAATGTTGTGGCGGTTGGTGCAGAAGGCTAGCACGCGCTATACCTTGTCAGTTTTCCTTTAGCAGCGATTTTTCGCAAAATTGCCGCGTAATTACATAACTCTTACATATGTGTTTCTATGTTATCTCTATTTTTATCAGTACTTAAATTGAATTTTTTCCGTATTTAGTTTCCGTTATATATATATTAAAAATTTATTTTGAAATATATGTTTGAAATGTTGTTACTAAACATGTGGTAATAATTTTGTATTTGTTTTTCGGTAAAAAGAAACAAATTCTAATATTAAAAATATATATTTTTAATCATGCACACAACTTCACTAATTAGATTTTCTCCTTTAGTATAATATCTTTTAAGTTGCATTCAGGTATAAATTTAAAATAAAACAAAATTCGGCGTCTAGAATGAATTCATAAAATTAAAGCAAATTTCAGTTAAGTATAAATTAAGGCTTCTTCTAAATATCACCTTACTAAATCTAAATTAAGATATTTTTTACTTTAGACAAATAATTAATACTACATCTAAACTATCAAAATTAAAAAAATCAATCCAAATTTTAAAATCATAGACAATATTATTTTTAAATAAAGATTAATTAAAAATTAATAATTTAATATATTCTATTAGAGAATCATTAGAGAATCATTAGAATCATTTTAAATCAGTTAGTATCGTTTATATTTATATAGCATATTTATATATTAATATACTCCGATGCTAATTGGTTTGGTGATCCCACTGATCGTCATTCTACTACTAGTTACTGTTTGTTTCTTGGCGACGCTCTCATTTCTTGGCGTGCTAAGAAGCAAATGTTTACTGCTCGATCAAGCACAAAAGTTGAGTACCGTGTCCTTGCTGACACCACTGCTGAGGTTATCTCGATTCGTTGGCTTCTCGAAGATTTAGGTGCTCCTCAGTCGTCCCCTACTGATGTTTTTGTGACAACCACAGTGCTATTCAGATTGCCCATAATGATGTCTTTCATGAATGCACAAAGCACATTGACATTGATTGTCACTTTATTCGGCAACGTATTCTTAATGATGCTGTTCGTCTCATTGCTGTTGGAACACTGGATCGGACTGCTAATATCTTCATGAAAGCTTATCACCCGACTCGTTTCCGGACTTTATTATCCAAACTCAAAAATGGTATCCTTAGCTCCCACCTGAGTTTGAGAGGGGTGTTAGAGAATCATTAGAATCATTTTAAATAAGTTAGTATCGTTTATATTTATATAGCATATCTGTATATTAATTGTAGAATTCTATATTTTTATTACTTTGATTCTTCTGACACCTATATATACTCATTGTATATTGTACTTTTTAGAACACTCAATAATACACAAATTCTTTCTTTAGTTTAGTCTCTTATTTTTAACATATTCAACTAAGTTATTATTTAATAATTTTAACTATTAATTTTATATAAAAATAATTTTTATATGAGTTTTATTATTGATAATATAATTGAAAGATGTAACTAACTTTTTTAGTTCAAGACCATCCAATTGAAAGATATAGCCAATTATTGGACAAGTCAAACATTTCATTAATTTATTTAATTATATTATCTTGATATATAATTTTCAAAATGTGTAATAATCATGATTCCTTAAATGTTTTTTTAAGTAGAATTGACGTTCCTTGATTTCAGTATATCTGTTATCAAACATATGATAATAAACTTTGGGTGAACTGAAACAAAAACATAAGAGAGAATATATAAATTTTCATAACCAACAAATTTTAAAAACACTACTTTGTCTACTAGTTCCTATAATAATTCACCCATCAATTTCACGGAAAACAAAGCATAGAAGAGAGAATATATAAATCTGCATAACCAATAAATTTTAAAAACACTACTTTGTCAACTAGTTCCTATAATTCACCCAGCAATTTTACCTCAAGATCTCTCTATGGACAAGTTTGCATTCATCGTGTAAAGAAGTAAATTTCAAAAGTTTATGTGATTACTTAATATTACAAATTATTCTAAGTAACGTTACAAGTAAAGTGTCAAACTTAGAATAACGTCCAATGTGATTTTTCACGATCTCTCTTGTATGGAGACCCATACTCCCAGGGCACCTCATGTTAATTATTAGGCATGTTTAATTAATTAAGTTAGATATTAAAGTTTTTTATAGGATTCGGAACAATGGATAACTACTATTTACATGATGAATTTTATTAGGAAGATAATTGGGGGTGCAAAAACTATAAACAATCGGTTACATTTTAGATTCACTAAACAAAAGACAATTCATTCTATTTATCTACCATAATCTTGGCCTTTCATTTTCTATTTTTTTCCTCTTTTTACCATAGTTACTTCACTCTCTCTTTTCTGTCGCGTCATCACCAACGCACCTCACTGCTGTTGTCGTATGAAGAAGCAAAAAAAAAAAAAACATCCACCAAAAACATTTAATTAATAACTCAAAAAAAATCCAACTCTATAAGAGTTTAATTTTTAGACCAATAATAATTGAAAACATCCAATTAACAAAAAATATCCATAATAAAAAATAGGGATAAGTATGATTTTGGTCCCCAACGTAGGGGTTGAAAATTTTTTTCGTCTCTCGCCTTTTTTTTACTCCAAAATGGTCCCAAGGTTTCAGTTTGTTTTAAAATGGTCCTTCGGACAAAAATACACCTCCCTCCCCTCTTCTTTCTCAACCAGTTCCTCAACCAGAAGCAGAAGCGCAAACCTCCCTCCCCTCTTCTTCCTCAACCAGAAACAGAAGCAAAAGCGCAAACGCAGGCAGAAGCAAAAATATGCAGAAGCAGAAGCAACCAAAGCATCAACAACAACAATGAAATAAAAGGAATAAACAGAAACAACCAGAAACATCAACAACAACAACAACAATGGAATCCTTTGAATCTGAAAAATTAAAAAAAAGGAATAAAAAATTAAAACAGAGGAAAAGGGTTGCAGTGGTGGTGGAGAGGAGGGGCTGCGGCGGTGAACGGCGACTGCGGCGGTGTGGAGCTGCTGCGGCGGCGACCTTCCCCCTTCCCCCTTTCCCCTTTCCCCTCTTCCCGAAACAACACCCCCTCCCGCTTCTCTTTCTCCCGCCTCCCCCCGTCTCGGCGGCGCTATGTTTTTGTTGAGGAAGAAAGGAGCGGCGTGGAGGAACAGTGGCGTGGAGCGGTTGCGGCGGCGACCTTCCCCTTCCCCCTCTTCCCGAAACAACACCCCCCTCCCGCTTCTCTTTCTCCCCCCTCCCCCGTCTCGACGGCGCTGTGTATTTGCTGAGGAAGAAAGGAGCGGCTACGATGGTGTGGAAGAAGAAGAAGAAGACGAAGAAGCGGGCATTGGCAGGATCGGCGGTGCGGCAGGACGGTGGTGTGGTGGTGCTCTCTCCCTTTCCCCTTTTTCCCTTCCCCTCCCCCCCTCTCGCCCCCACCCCCCTTTCTTTCCTCCTCCGATTCTGTCTCTCCCTTTCTTTCCTTTTTTATTTATTTTATATTATTTATTTTATTTTATTATTTTTTAATAAAGGATAATTTGGTAATAAAAAAATAAAATTGGTAAAAAAGACCATTTTAAAACAAACTAAAACATTGGGGACCATTTTGGAGTGAAAAAAAGGTGAAGGACGAAAAAAATTTTCAGCCCCTACGTTAGGGACCAAAATCGTACTTATCCCTAAAAAATAAAAGTTAAACTAAACCCCTAAGATGGGAAGAAAAAAAACCAAGTCGTCAGGGAGGGGAAGGAAGAGATGCGGTTGATCGGCCGAGATATACGTTTAGGCAGAAGTTGTTGCGACGTCGGTGGTTGCTACGACGTCGGTGGTTGCTACGATGGGAGAGGAAGCCGTGATTGCAGCGGTGATTGTGTGCAAGAGGACGATGACGCGCTGTTGGAAGGTGGTGACATTGCTTCCGGGGAGCACAGATGCGGCTGAACGCATGGAAGAAGAGAACCAAAGTCTTTGTCCGGAATGCGCGGTGCGACACAGGGGAGAAGAGGGCAAACGACAGCTTTGCTTGTGGTCGGTGGTTGCTGCAGCGCGCGGGAGAGGAAGCTGTGATGGCACGACGAGAGTGGGGTGCGTGCAAAGAGGAATCCATGCAGCGTGAAGGAGGACGCTGCGGGACGATGACCGGCAATACGAAGCAGCGGTATGCCGGTGTTACACGGCGATTGGGTGCAAGGATAAATCCACGACTAGTGAGAGATAGGAAAGTGTGCAGCTAGAAAGAGAAGAAGAAGGTTTTCTAGAATGAAATTAGGGTCAACTGGGGTAGTATTTTTTTGTAATAAATTTTTTAATTTTAAAATTAATTTAAAATTAATTTTTACCCTATTATTTATGTTATTAAATATGAATATTATTTCTCTATATTTTCTCTTACAGTATTCGACTCTTCCACATAAATATGTAGGATTTTCATAAAAGAATTATAAATTTACCTCAGAAGAATTATAAATTATTAAGTTGAACTAGTCGAAGAATGTAGTTATTAAAATAACATTTTGGTTTCCTTTTATTTGTTTATTTTTAATTTTGTATTAACTTTATTAGAATTTATCATAATAACTCAAGAATAAACTTGATATTTAGATACTGTTAAATGTACAATAAAGAGTATATAGATACACGAATCATAATGATGAAATTAATTTAATATCAAATTCGATAAATATAAATTAAAATTAAAATTAGACAATGAAATCATTGCAGAAAGGTGCGAAGGTGAAAAAAAAAAAAAACTGTTGTCTTTCACTCAACTTTGAGAGACGATAGACACGGAATCTGGCTTCTAATTTAGATGTTGTTTGTTTCTCTATACTTGGGAGAGAATAAGGAGCACAATGATTGTGGTGGTATTAGTATTATTATTGAAATAAAAGATAATGATAAACTACAACAATAATAATGGATAAATTCATCGACTTATGTATAAAATTTGCTCTCAACAAAGAGCATGAGATGTGGGGAAGATACAAAGTTTAAGGAGGATATGATATCTCTTGTACCATATTAAAATATATTATAATAACTCGACAATAAACATATTCAGATACGTATTCTTGAATGTACAATGAAAATACCTATTTATATTCCAATGATATAATATAATATAATAACAAAATTATCGATCTCAATACTGTACTAAATAAATATAAAATTAAACGAAACATATGTAAAATACTATATTAATATACTATATTTTAAATGAATTTTTTAAATGATGAAATTTATAGAATAACAAAGTATTAAATAAATTATCATTAAATTTTTTTATTTTTATCATCTATAAATTATACCATCTTAATTTATATTTAAACTTTCATTTTATTATTTTGTTATTTTTTATTTTAGAAAAAAAATTATTTTAGAAAAAAATTGAGGCTGATTTTTTTATATATAAAAATATTTTTTTATTATTATTTGATATAATTATAGGTAGGTGAATTTTGTAAATAGAAAATCAATAAGTGAGAGTATATTAGACACATGTCAACATCTTGACTAACTCTTAAAAGACGTGTTGAATAATTTTTATAATATTATAATACATTTTAAATATTAATATTTAACCAAAATATTATTTTTATTTTCATATTAAAAATAATTTTCGAAAATTTGATCTATTTTAAATATATTGTAACAAACATTTTTACATGTCTGACACTCGTGTAGTATATAAAATTGGAATTTCCAGTGAGTAACGATGTCATGTACTAATGTTGTATATGTGATGAGTGACGTTGATAGACATAAGAGTTGACTTAAATAACAACAAAGGAATCTTTGGGGAAATGGAAATTAGTTTGTTACCTTTCGGGATTCAGATGCTGCTGTCTAAGTTACTTTGCCACGACGCAACCATTTGATCTTAACTTGGGATGTAACTTAATAGGGTTATAACTCACTAAAATATAACGCCTTCTGTCAATCTTTCTTCTCATGACCTATCCATTTTATAGCAATTAACACTATAGCCGATAGGTAATTAGGTACGTAAGAAAAAAGAGAGTTATATATTGCAAAGTACAAAGAGAAAACATATTTCATTATTTCTTGGGCAAGTTAGGAGTGTGTATGATCCGACCTAACTCAAAGATTCGATCTGACTCTGAATATTTTAGGGTTAAATTGGTGTGATTTTATCGGGTCTAAGGTCGGATAAGGGTCTCAAAAATAGATCCGGTCATTATTTTGTGTCGAATCTGGGACTATAGTTCGGGTCATCCGAAATCAGTTCGGTGACTCGGTCATCATACACAATTAATATTTTGTATTATTAGTGATGGATGATTGTTATTTTTATGTAGAATTTAAGTACAGTAAACCTTAATATTTTGTGTTATTAGTTATTATAAGACTATAAGTTAATGTTTTATATTTAAAATGCATAAGATTTTAGACTAATTAATACATAATATTGTGTTATTTGTATTGATTTAAATATTTAGTGTTATTAGACAATATTAGTATTGATTATGGTTATGCTTTAATTTTAGAGAAGAGTTGGTTCTTATTTTATTTTTCTAGGTGAATTTTACCATGTCAAATAATGGTTGGAGTATTGAAAATTTAGATATTTTCACATACTAGCTTATAAGGTATCAAGGTAATGTAATTTTAACGGCCCGGTTTTCACCCGGTTTTTACCCGATATAATCGTGGGCTAAAAGTGTATAAGTTTCATCGGGTCTAGGGTCGGGTTCGGGTCTACTAAATAGGTCCGGTATATATTTCGGGTCGGGTCTGGGTCACATCAAACCCGGTTTCACCCGACCTATGCACACCCCTGGGGCAAGTTACCTTAATAAAATAAAGGAGAAAAAGCTTTACTGAATTGCAACAATTGCAATATCCTTACGTGCATGTCCTGTTTTATTATTATGTAAACCGTGGTAGGTAACCACGGTTTACAATTTAAACATAAATCGCTGTAGGCAGGAACGGTTTACGTGTGAGTAAGATTGATCATAAATCGTAGTAGATCACTATGATTTACTAAGGCAGAAATATGAGCATAAAACCCTCTAACCTGCCACGATTTATGAAGGATTTTGTAAAGGCATAAACCCTTGTTGGCTGCCACGGTTTATGAGGAGAAGAATTCTATATATATGTGAGTGAGATTCAAGCAGCTGAAGAGATCATTATCACAATGACAAGTGAGGAAGAGAGTTTTCTTGTCTTAGTGCATTGCTCTGGGAAAATCAAAAGAAGCAAAAAATATGGTGTGAAGTTCACTAACAGAGAACTATTGAGTGTATTTATCAGTTCATCAAGCAGTTTGACAGATGTAAAGAACAGCACTGTGCAAAGCTTGGTGTTTTTAGGAGCAAGTGGGTGAAGAAGTTATTCTACAAGATTCCCATCGCAGTTGTCTCGACCGGTGTTAAGTATGATACGTTTGTGCTAACGGCCAAATAAGACAACCAGCGAAGGTGAACCCGGTTTGTGTTCTTGTCCGCAAACAGCTGAGAGGACAACAACATCAGAATACAAGCACGCGCGTATATATGTACGGTCTCTTCACTCGCATCTGCTAGGAGAACCTGAAACCTCTCATAGAACCATGTGTAGCACACCGTCATCTGCTTCACTTTATTCTACGGCGATAACTCGCCAAACAACTCGCGAAACCACACCTATGCGGGTATTTCATTCTCCATCAGGTTCTCAAAGTCAGTCAGACACCCATTAACGGCCTCCCCATCGATGGGCAAACCCAGCTAATATGCCACATCTTGCAAAGTGATGGTGCACTCCCCAAACGGCATGTGAAAGGTGTGAGTCTCAGGACACCACCTCTCAACAAATGCGCTAAGTAGAGGCTCATCAACCAGAACCACTGACTGTTTAGCCTAGCCAAGTGATACAAGACCGCGGTCTCCAGATACGGTATAATCCGGTCGTGTAAAGGCATATTTTGTTATCTCCTGACACCGCTAATAACCCTAGTAGGCTGCAAAATGTGGGTAAAGAAATACTCAACATACGACCAATACTAATAACAGCAAACATAATTTAAAAAAATTATTATACACCCACATTGGTTTTCTATTTTCTCTAATGATAGTAATAACAATAATAATAACGACAATAACAGTAGTTACTAACAAGGATAACAATAACATCAATATGAATAATAATAACAATAACAATAATAATAACAACAATAACAATAATAACAATACCAACAGGAATAATTGTACTAACAATAACAATAATAATAATACTAACAACTCCCAATAATAACAAAAATATAAATTAATAATAATAATTTAAATTATCATAATAATAATAATAATAATAATAATAATAATAATAATAATAATAATAATAATAATAAGGTAGTATAACTAACCTCTTGATCGATGTATCCAGTTACATGCGCAACGCCATTTAATCGGTACATGCGAGTTTCGCCTTCCATGACTCCACCACCCAAATAGATCAAAACCTCAAAGCCTCTCCCACAAACTCTCTCAACCTCCCAGATTCAACAAAATTTGGTTTGCCACAAATGAGAACCGTGATGACCATCCGCAGATTATGTATTTATATTACTCTAAGCATAAACCATGGTAGCCAACAGGATTTTATGCTCACAGCTTTTCTTCATAAACCGTGGTGACCAAACACGGTTTTCACTAGCATTTTTCATGCATAAACCGTGGTAACTAACCGCGGTTTATGTTCAAAGTTTTCTATGAGTAAAACGTGCCAAGCTCCAACGGTTTATGTACAAATTGTAAACCGTGGTTACCTACCAGGGTTTACATAATAATGAAAAAGACACACACGTAAACGATTTGAAAATGTTGCATTTGAGTAAAGAATCTTCACAATCATTTTAATAAAGTAAATTGCCCTTATTTCTTTATCAAAATATAGGAAATAGAATTGATTTTTTCGTCTTTTTCGTATAAAATTCCTTGATTAGCATGTTTTTAGCAAAAAAATTAAATTTATTCTTCATAATGTAAATTAAATATTTTATTTTTAATAATTTTTTTATTATTCTAAAAAATTTTGAGTATTAATTTCATCAAATAAATTGATTTTTTTTCATTTTTAATTAATTTTATATATATATTAAACAAATAAATTTTTAATAAATTTTATTATAAAATATTTAAATTTTTAAAAAATATTATTTTGAGAGAAATTATCCTGCTCAAAAGTTATTAAGTAACTTATTAAAAATTTTTATTTTGAAAAAAAACTTTGTTAGGTAACTAATTAGGGTATAAGTCAATTCGGTCAATTACAATATAGGTCCTAACAAAAAGGTCTAATAATACAAAAAAAAAAAAAAATCACCCCACAATATTATCTAAATCTAACTCTATTTTAATGTTTTACTATTATTCATTGTAAAAATAAAAAACCAACCGCACATCCCATCTTTTTTTCCGACTCTCACTTATGTCGTTCACCCCTGCCGTCTTCTTTTTCCACTCCAGTCACGTTGTCAGGACGCTCCCACAATTAGTGCCGATCATCCACTCACCGCAGCAACGATATCAGTCTTCTCGCGTCGCCGACGATGCCAACAATCCCATAAAGGGAACCAACTGATCCTCCTTCGCGTCGTTGCGTCATCCGACCCGACCGTCAAACTGGTACCGTAATTAACTCGTCCATCTCAGTAAGGAGTCGCCAAAGACAATGTTCACAATGACACAAAGGGATCTCCGGACAGAACTCAGTGTGCGGTGCCTAATGACATCATCGACTAGCCCTCATCTGGCCCTACCCATGCACTTTGTTCGCCATGAAAGGTGGACAGATTAAATAAACCCCTTGCTTCCGATTACAACGGATACCAAAAGAAGGTAATTTTGGGCTGTTTTTTTTTTGTTGAAATTCATATGTTTCTTTTGTTCGAGTTCAAATGTTTCAATTGTAAAACTTGGAATATTTCTATTATTAAACTTAAAAATTTTTTTGTTAAATTTTAGATGTTTTTTTCTTAAATTTGAGATATTTTTTTGTTCGATGTAGGTTGGCCCAGCATGGCGCATAGAGGAGTAGCAGACGAGGACATAGCAGCAATGCGACAGATGGTTGAAGCGATGACAATTAGTGAAGGATTACATTTCGCTAATTTTAATTTGGTGGCGCTAATCCTGATTATTTATAATTCTATTTTTTTAAAAAAATTTAAAATTCTATTTTTTTAATAAATTGTTCAAATTAGCTGATGGTCTAATTGGCTTTCTATATTTTCTCATTGAACATTGATATAAGAATGTCTAAATAAATGTGTGCGCACACACAAATAACTGCTATCAAATTTATCATTATCATTGAACAAACTAAATTTTAATGAAACAAAAACGACAAATCAATCCCTATTCCCTACTTTCAATTATCAAATATATAGTCATTTTTTATAGAATAAAAATATTAAATTAGTACACAAAATTAGAACAAACTTCAAATGGTTATTATCAAATTTTTCATATAACAAATTAATTTTTAACGAAATAAACTTGTTAAATTAGTCCCTAATTTTAAACTGCCAAATATATAGCCATTTCTTATAAAATAAAATAAAAATTAGTCAGTATTAATTATTAGATTATGACAATATAGTTCTACAAAAAAAATTGAATTAAATTTTCTAAAATTTCAAAAGACAATGAGTAATTTGTCATTAATTAATTTGATTAGACTTAATATTTCTTTGATATTTTTAAATGAAGAGGAAATTATTTGTCGATGTCTTTTAAATATTCATTTGTTCTAAACAAAAAGGTGATATATAATGGCCATTTTAAGTGTTTTATCCAAAAATTAAAATCTAATATTTTTAAGACCAAAATACGAATATTAAATGTAGAGATTTTTTTACTATAAAATAAAAAATCTCAATTTTAAAAAATAAATTAAACTAACGTTATATTTTAGATTTTTTTTTGAGTTTTTATGAACTTCGTACAATCTCTCGACGAGCTTCATCAAATTTTTCAAAGTTTGCCTAACTCTTCGGCAAACTTTTAGAAATTACATAAAATTTGCTCAAGTTTTCGGTGAATTTTACTTGATTCTCGAGATTTGACCAGGTCTTTGGCAAATTTGACCCGCTGTAATTTACTTGCCTATAAATATCATCGAATAAGAAACTTTACTCGCTAAAAAATACATTTATTCTCATTCTATTTTTTTCTTCTAAATCTTATCTTTCAAAATGTTTAGATTATTATTGTTATCAATTTATTATGATGGAGAAATAATATTTGATTAAAATGGATCTATTATTTAGATTATAAGAAAAACGTTGAGTACCATCGAATTTACTAGTAGATTTATTTGATAAATTCGCTGGTAATTCATTTACCATCGGATTTACCGACGGAGTGCATCTGATTATATAAACGGTGCTGGAAGATGTTTACTGGCAGATTATTTTGTCCAATGCTAATTACTATTGGATTTTGCATCGGAGTTTGCAATCAATATGACGAAAATAAGTGGTTGGTTACCGGCAGATTTTTTCGACGGTAATTTAGGCGCCATATTATGTTTTGACAGTTTTGTAGCCCCATTTACCATCGGATTTTTCTGCCGATAATTCCGATTGTAAACAAATTTTTTTTGCACCATTAGTAGTCAAATTCAAATTCTTTTTACAAAATTAGTGCACAAATTTTAAATACCAGAAATCAACTAATGATTTTATTAAATATCAAGGATTTGAATATAATAAAAAGTCAAAGAAGTAAAATACAATGACATATACATAAAATAAATAAAATCCCTAAGCCTTACGGATCCCAATAATCGTCGTCGTTGTCGTCTTCCCCCTGCTGAGGCGGCGGACTAGGTAGTGATGTCGATTCCCCACTAGCAGCGCCGCTACCTCCAATGTGCATCTGCTCGTTGTACGTCGCTATCTGGTCTCGCAAATGCTCTAGCTGCTCTAGGTCCTCCCCCAACTATAGCCTGAGGGAATTAGTGTCTCCCACACGTGCAAAGATCTCGTTCGTTGTACCTCTTCTCAGACTATTGAGCTTGTTAGTGAAGCTCCTGTGTGAGCTTCTACACCTACTCCCTCAAATCGATGACTTTTTCAGGATCGGCAAGGCTAGTGGCAGAAACAGATAAAGCAACCAATGTGAAGGTGTGGAGGCAACTAGCAATGAATGACCCCAACCCGTAGACGCAATTTTTGTAGGGCTCAGAGGCGGAGTCGCACCAAACCCTATCAAGATCAATGATCGAGGCATCGGAGTTGGGGTCGTTCCTACTAGGCTGAGATTGCTAGGTTGCGGCCTCCGATCTTTGCGTGTAGTCCTCCTGTATAACACACGCGTTGTGATTAGGATGACAATTAATTAACTTTCAATTGAATACATTTCACACTTAGAATTAATTGAAAACTCATATAATGAGCCGTAGACTACTCATCAACAAATCTCTCCTTATTGGCCTTCAACGTATGGGTATACTCGAAGGTCTCTGCCAATATTTTCTCACGCTCCTACAACTTAGACTACACATTAAAACCAAGTAATAAAATAAATCAAGTAAATATTAATTCAAGTAATAATTAACAAAGATTAGCAAACTACATACCAGCCTGCTCTACGTCTTTATGAAAGTTGCCGATCCACCAGTACACTTTACACAACCTCGACGATGTCCCGTTAGCTTTGTTAATCAAATAGCGATGCCTAAAACCCTCATCAGTACTAAAATAGTTGTCCAGTGGCCTCTTAATATCTGGACAAATCCAAATTGTGAGGTGGTCACGCCCACACGAACATTCTGCATCATCTGCTGAAGTCGTCTAGCTATCCGGTGGTCATAGATCTTCCTGATTAGGAGATCATATTCCCTATCTCATATAAATTTCTCCTACACAAAGTAATTCAACAACATTAGTTAGTCGAAATAAAATACAGTTAATTCGACAATATTGGTTTCTTACCACCCACATCTGAAACCATCGCTCTCTGGTCTCAGCAGGGATTTTCGTGTAGATTGGCCATGGGTTGTCGTACATGGACTTAATCACATTGGGGATATCCTACGTACATGCATGTTTGTTTGATGCAAATTTATCAATGAAAAATTTAAGATTAGCAAACACTTAAAAACACATAAAAATTAACAAATTCAAAATAGATTGCGGATAAAAAATATTAAAATCGTACTCTCATCGTCATGCCATCAGGCCGAATCCTCATCCGTATGACAGGTGGTGGTGGAGGGGCATTTGGCTGGAATGCATTAGAGGATTCTGGCATCGCGGTCACTATTGCGGATTTGGAGGGGGCGTAGCAGAAGGAGCCACGATATTTGGGTTCAGGACCATGATGAACTTCTAGTCCAGTGGATCTGCTTGTGATGTCACAGGGGTTGACGGGGTAGTCGAGGTAGATGGCGATGACTGAGAAGTCCTTGGGGTACCGGTGGAAACCCTCCCTCTAACACGACCATGAAACCGACTCGTGACACCTCTACTACCTGCCGTCATGTCTGTAAAGAGAATACTAATAAGCATATACAACACAAATCCTTCAACATTTATATTATTTCAAAAAAATTTGACATAACCTCCCGTAAAATTGGACATATATCCACCTTTATGGTTCCTACAAATCCAATCAACCTTAATTCACAACATCAGTCAAAACTCAATTAAATTCATCAAATCTAAAAATATTAATACATACACAAAAGACAACAACAATTTATGGTGAATTTGTGTAAAAGTAAAGTCTTAAAGTGTGATATATAGTGATTGAAAGTAAGTTCACAAACAAACCAATGTGGCATTATATCACTACATACATACCAAAAACTCAATTATTACAAGAAGCATATTAGCAAACACTTAACATTCAAAAGCATCAAATATATTAAATAGCATAACCAAGCATTTTTTTCAACTCTAACTGATAAGAAGTCAACGTTAACAATATACTAGCTGTAGCAATTCACAATATTTTCAGCAGAATATTGATGAATGAATTTTTGCCGGTATAGAAATTATCGAGTAATCAATCGTAGTATAGTCTAAACCGACGCAAGATCCATCATCAAACAATTCTACAATCTATAACCGAAAGTATTAGTCCCGAGTCGTTCTTCCCTAGGAATGCTACAAGGATGCATGTTATTGGTTAAGTGGTCTTTTGTGGCTTGAAGAGTGTGGCATAAAAGTGCTAATAAAAGAAAACAACAATCAATCAATATTAAAAGCCTTGGCCAAGGTTGAACATTGGAAGTTCCATCAATATAGCTTCCTTCAATTGTGATAACAAAGGAGTGTTGCTTCACTTAGTTAACCCCTAATTATAGAGGAAAGTCAAGTAAAAGTAACTAACTTGAGTCACAAGTCCTAGTCTTACCCTAGGGAAGTCTAGCTTTAGTGCACTCCAAGTCAATTAGCAATTCTCAATTCTTAATCAACAATTGACATCCATTATTCAAGTGTCTCCAATGACTCAACCACTAGGCCAAGTGAGGTGATGCTACTCCATATCTAAAGTTGGCATTTTCTCAAACATTTGGAGAGCAAGAATGAAAGACATAGTAAAATTGAGAAAAGATTTAGAATCAAAGTAATTCAACACAAGAGATTAACAACAATCAACAATGAACAACAATGAAAATGAGATCTTCAATGAATTAATAGAATCCAAAACAACAAAGTTAAACCTAAGATCTATGAGAATTGAACAATTACAAACACTAATTGAGATTAGAGAAGAGGATCTACAACATGAACAAAGTAAATTGAGAGTTGCAATAGATCTTACTAAGGAATGGTTGAGAATTGAGAAAATGAAGATGAATCCTAGAGAGAGGTTGGAGTTTCTCTCTCTACAAATGTAACTAACTAAAAATATCTAAGAAAACTTGTAAAAATGAGTCTATGGATGTGAATGTGTGTCAATCCCCTTCAATCCTTGGCTCTTATATGCATTTTGGCGCAAAAGTTGGTTGCTGAAACCTTCCAAAATCGCCAGGCACGTGTTGCAATAACAGAATCACGTACGAACTACGACGCGTGCGCGCACGGTACGCGTGCGCGTCCCTGGCTTATTCCGCAATGTGCGCGCGAGCGCCTTGTGCGCGTGCGCGTGCTTGGCCGAGATCAATTCTTTGGCTTTTTGTGCTTCTCTCCACTTGCATGCTTCCTTCCTTGCTCCTTTGATCCATGCCTAACCTATTTCAACCTGAGATTACTAGCAAACACATCAAGGCATCTTATGGAATCAAGGATGAATTAGAATTCATCAAAATAAGGCTTAAAAAGTATGGTTTTACACTTAAGCACAAATACGGGAGAGATTACAAAACCATGCCAATTCACAGGCTAAATGCGAGAAAAGGTTATCAAAATACTCTAAATTCAATACAAGATAAACCCTAAAAATGGGGTTTATCAACCTCCCCACACTTAAACCTTAGCATGTCCTCATGCTAAAATAAGAAGGAACTAAGGGGTGTGGCATTTATTGAATGCAACTAAACTATATGAGTCCTATCTAAATGCAACTACCTAAAGTAAATGCAAATGCTCAGTTCAAACATATCAATTTCCAAGAGAACATGTGTAAGCACAAGAGCTAGGGCAATAGGAAGTAAGTCCTAACCACAATTGTATTGAATTATCAAAAAGAGTTCAAACTTGCAAGAATATAAATAATATGAGTGAACACATGTACTTGAACTTTTGAACCCTCACCGGATGTGTATCCGCTCTATTCACTCAAGTGTTTAAGGGTTAATTCACTCAATTCTCTTCTAATCATGCTTTCCAAAATTTAATTTTCTTCTAACAATCAACACTTATTCAACGCATGCATACATTTATCATGAGGTCTTTCATTTAGGTTGTAATGGGGTTAGGGTCAAGGTAGGTTCATTTATAGTTAAGTGGACTAGAGTTTGGATCTTGGATTAGTATAGACTTTCCCACCTAACTATATAATAACCTATACAAATTCAAACTATTCTAACTACTCATTCTTCACTTTTTTTTTTACATATTCATGCATTCTATTTCCTGATTCATAACACTTATGCATTGATTCCCTTTTATTGAACTTCACTTTGGGGCATTTTGTCCCCTTTTATTATTTTTCTTCCTTTTTCTTTCTTTTTTTTCTCTTCTTTTTTTTTCTATTCTTTTGCTTTTCTCATTTTCACTTTTATTTCTTTTTTTTCTTTTCATTTTTCCTTTTTTTTCTTTCAAACTATACACAAGAACATCAATGCATAAGGTCTATACATTTAATCAATACATGAGTATGTACCCAATTCCTAAACATGAAAGTGTACTACTCTTTTTATCCCATCCAATGTTCCCAAGCCTCACCAACTTTGAATAATGAGCACTCTCACTAGCCTAGGCTAATCAAAGATCCAAATAAGGGACTTTCATTGGTTTTTCGCCTTGGGCTTGTAATGCGCTAAAATGAGAATAAGTTGGTTAATCATAGGCTCAAAATTGGCTAACAATGGGGAGTAAAAGGTAGGCTATTTGGGTAAGTAGGCTAATGAAATGATGGCCTCAATCATATAAATGCATGAATACAAGAAATAAATGGACATATAGAATCAAGCAAATCAAGGATCACAATCATATATAGAGAATAATGCACACAAGAAGGAAAAATAAGTGGTTATAAAATGTAACCACATCAATAGGCTCAAGTCTCACAAGCTTGTGTTCCTAATTCAATACATGATTCACAGAGTATGAAATTCAAGCAAGTTGCATAAAGATATAGCTTCTTCAATCAATTGGGTTGGTGCCCTATGCCCTATAATTAAAATTCTTGGAAAATCTCAATATTTAACTAAGCATTGTTGTGATTGAAAAATTCAAAAATTTTCCCTAGTTTACCCTTTTCTTTTTCACTTAAAACCAATTTCTTATGCAAAAAGGGTGACTAAGTTTCACTTAAACATGATTTCTAATCATAACCACAAACTAAAAAGAAAAATATACGAAAGGAGATATGCAAAAATGCATAAAGACAAATCCAACTAAAGTCTGGAATCTATCATCCAAAACATCTAAAAATATCCAAAAGCATCAAAATATCTAAAATCCAAAATAAGCAGTAAAGGTATCCAAAATAAACTCAAAATACATCAAATATATACAAAGGATATGCAAAGTAAGATAGCTAGAAAAGTGGCCAAAATGATCACCGGTATCTAATGATGCCACCGGCTACCTCCCCACACTTAAGATCAAGCATCGTCCTCGATGCTAATCCTGAGGATCAGTGGAAGGTACAACGGTAGGCTCTGGCTCTGGATGTGGCTGTGGGTGTGGGTGTGAGACCGGCTCTTCATGGGTCTGTGGTGGCTTTGTAGTGTCAGAAGCAACTGGAGGTGCATCCTGCTGAGTCGGTGCCTCTGCATCCTCCTCCTGATGATCCTGCTCATCGGAGGCCGGAGAGTCGGGAAGCAGAGGTAACTCAGCGCCAAGAGAGATGAGCGCCTGATCCATTCGATCCAGTCGGTGTCTGACATGGAGCCTCTCGCACTCTAAAAACCGAAATAGACGCTGGACCAGTAGGTAAGTCGGCTCAGGTGCTGAAGAAGGGACTGTCGAAGATGGGGCTGCTGCGGTAGAAGAGGATGGGGCTGCCGTAGGGGCTGATGGTGAAGCTGTCCCCACTACTGCTCTAGCCCTGGAACGGCGTCTAGCTGGGGGCTTCTCGTGCACCCAACCACCCCAAGGAATAGTAACCTCCCTGTCATCTGCATCAGGGGGTGGTGGTATCACATCATCATCTAGCCAGGGGACCTCAGCTAGGGCCGCCATACTCGTGACCAAAGTAGGAAATGGAAGTAGGCCACGAATATGCGCCCGCCACATACACTGTCGGATAAGTCGAGGAAAATAGACGTCTTTCCCCTCCATGACACACCCAATCAGCAGAAGCATCTCCATAGGGATCTCAGAGAAGTGAGTGGTAGGCAAGACATAGTGGGCAAAGATCATCTGCCAAGTCTTGGCCTCTCTAGTCAGATGAGCAAAGAGCATCCCCTTAGGCTTAGTATTGGTCGCATCCATGACCCATGTAGCATCCGGTAAACCAATCACGCGCCTAAGCGCCTCATAGTCAAAGGTCATGCTGTGTATGGCCAACTCGGCCTACTGATGGGCACAAGTGCCATCAGTAATGTGCCGACACTGTAATGCCTCCTCTATCGCAGTCTCAGTGATCATAACCTCTCTACCCCTCAACTGAACCGAATCCAAAGTGGGACGGAAGAAGTTGCAATAAAATTCCTTTACCCAAGAGATGTTAATATCCCTCAAATCTTTGTCAACAAAATCGATACCCAACTCAAGGATCCGACTAGTAATGGCTCGTCTCACATCATTGGGTAGGAGCAATTTCTTCTCAGTATTCAGCTTCGTCGTCCGATACTTGGAAAGTCGAAGCTCACAATAGAGATTGGGGAACTTAGTCGGGTCAGTAGAAGGTAACAGCTGATTTTCTTTTTCTTCGTCAGTCAAAGGATTCTTAGCATAATTCTTGTAAATGGAGGGAATAGAGGGTGTAGAGTGTTTTCTTTTCTTGGAAGAGGTGGCTATAGCCTTTCCCTTATCCGACATCCTGAAAAAAAGAAATATAATAGAATATAAGCAATAGAACACTTAGCATGTAACAAAGAAGGCATGTTCAGGATATCAATTGGCTAATAAACAATCATGATGTGAACTGAAGTTGAAAAGAGTTGGTAAACAAGTGAGCATAAGTGAACAAGTAAGCAAGAATGCAATGTTCACTAAAGTCAACAACTCTTACTCAATAAGCAATAATATCATCATACTTTAGAAAGAATGGTTAAAGAGGGTTAAATGTGAGTAGAGAAATTAGTAAGGTAGAAAAGTGGATTAGTGGTATGATGATATTTAGGCTCAAATAAAAGAGAACTTCTGGTTCATGTTCACCATGATTGATGCAAATCCGGGAAGTTGAAAGGAAACGGAAATTAGCCCAAATTACAATAGAGGCTCAAATGAAAATAGATTTTTTGAAAATTGGGCAGCATTCCGGCTTAAAATCGGACATTCCCGGATAGCAAAATAGCACAAATAGCAAGAAAGCAACATCAATTAAGCACAGCAGTAGTGGTATAGCATGCAGGCAACACAATTTGCACAAAATAGCAACCCAAAATCAACATACAGTACCCAAGGAAACAAACAGCAAATATGCACATACGGAGCACGTATCAGGCCTAGAATCCTCTATCCAGTCCTAGCTACCTAACAGCAAATATTTCTAACTAATCCTAACATGCAAAATATCAACTCTAACTAACTACAGAAAACTAACAGTAGCTAACAAAATCAAAATTTACAGGAGTTGGAGCAGAAACCTGGAGAGAGCAAAAATCAAAGAAAATGGGGCAGGGGTGTTCACGGCGGCGTGTGTGAGAGACAGGACAGAATGGATGAGTGAGAGAGAGAGACTGGCCGTGTGATGGTGGTGGCCAGCGGCGGTTGCTGTCAGCGGCAGAAGGAAGAGGAAGAAGATGGTAGGGAGAAAAGAGATGTGCGGTTGAGTGGCGACAGCGGCGCAGTCACCGGCGATGACGGGGTTGCGACCGGTGGTGATGATGGTGGTTGATGGAGTTGAGGGAAGGGGAAGATGAGAGAAGGAGGGGAGCGGGAGAATGAGAGGGAGTGATAATGGGTGAGGGGGGTTATGGTGAGAGAGGGGTTGGCCGTGCGGTGGTAGCCGGCGGAGCAGCGGCGGTTGAGGGTGGGAAGAAGAAGCAGATGAAAATGGTGAGGGAGAAGAAAGAGTGCGCGACTGCGCAACGCTCTTCGCGTATTAGGGTTATCCCTTTTTTGAATCGACGCGAGCGCGCATCTTGCGCGTCCGCGTACATTGAGAAAACTTGGGACCCACGCGTGAGCGTGCGGTGCGCTCAAGCGTGGATGATCAAAATAGGCAAAGATGTGTGCGCATACCGTGCACGCACGCGTACGAGGAGTTGGGCTGGAGGCTTAACATTGGCCCAGATTAGGCCTAACTCTCTGGTCAATGGCCTGGAGGTTGCACTACTAGACCTGCGCGTACGCGGCATGTGCGCGTCCGCGTATATTGGCAGTTTATCATAGGGCGCGCAAGCGCGATGCGTGCACTCGCGTCCTTTTCTTCTCTTGGCGTATGGGTGCGCACGCGGCATGTGCGCGTCCGCGCAAAACGAGTTGGGCTGGGGGCTTGAAGTTGGCCCAAATCCAGCACAACTCTCTGGGGCTTGGCTCAAAATTTTGCAGCAGCAGATCGACGCGGATGCGGTAGGTGCGCGTCCGCGTGCATTTCCCTATTGCTGTATGGACGCGCACGCATGTAGTGCGCGTCAGCGTGCGATGGATTGGGCTTGAGGCATAACGCTGGCCTAGGAGAGGCCCAACTCTCTGGAATATGGGTGATGATGCATCTGCTCATGGACGCGTACGCGTACATTGTGCGTCCGCGTCCCCTCCCTCTCTCTCTTTTTTTTTTTTTAGAAAATGACTAAAAGCTCTAAATTGCCCAAAGACTCCCCATGATGTTTACAACACCTTATTTAGTCAAAAACCACATACTTTCTAAAATGCAAGTTGGTTTTGAGATTTATTCTATTTCTACTAAGCACAACATACATGTTAATATGCTAGCAACTAATGTACACAAACAAGCTAATTATGAGATGAAAGAACTACCTACAATGGTAACTCAAATCACTTATTAAACAAAATTAGAAGAGAGTGGAAAGAGTTTACCATGGTGGGGTGTCTCCCACCTAGCACTTTTAGTTTAAGTCCTTAAGTTGGACATTTGGTGGAGTCCTTGCTAGGGTGGCTTATGCTTGAACTCTTCTTCGAATTCCCACCAGTGTTTGCTCTTCCAATAGCCTCCGGGGTCCCAGCTTAAACGTACAAGGCTTTCAAGGGGGCCTAAGCAAGTAACAAGGCCCCTAAGTTGATAGCGGTCTATGTATGTTCCGGGGTCCCATACTTTGTTTGTCAACCCCTTTTCTTCTTCATGCTTCCATTTGAGTGGCAAACTCATTGAATTCTCAATTAGGCCTCCAAACATTCTCCTAGACCCACGCAATTTGGTTCTACACCATCCATTGCCATTCAACCTTGAGCACGCACCCATCATGAACTTAGAGTGATGTGTCCAACCACTACATGACTCTTTCTTACTCCTCAATCCACAAAGAGCTCTAAGTTGCCCATTCGTCTTAAGCAAACCATATTCAAGTGGGAAATTAAAGATTAGAGATAAGGATTTTACCCACTTGAATGTTATGTTGGATGGTGACTTAGGAAGGGGTGGTCCCAATGATCTTGCAAGCTCCACTCCCTTGTACTCTTCCTTGATTACCTTCACCTCTTCACAAGCTTCTTCAAATTCAACCTCATCCTCTTGGTGACTTCTTTCCAATTCATTCTCTTCTTTATTGCTTACCAACGGCATGGGAGGGGATTCAGTCGTAGATAAGGAATTCTCAATGATTGAATCCATCTCTCGATCAACCTTTTCCAATCTTTCATTACTCATACTATGCCTTGGAGGTTGCGCATCATCCTCCTCAACATCATTTTCAAGTTTAATGGGAGGGACTTCAACAACTTCCACAAGATCATCGACGATATCACTTGGTGTGGAAGTGTTCTCAAGCTTGAAATCCACCTCTTGTTTAACTTCCTTTGACTCTTCAACCATTTCTTCTTTCTCAATGATCTCTTCCTCCTTCACTTGTTGCAAGACATATCCCATCTCCTTGTCCTCATGTTGGGATCTTAAAATCTCCTTCATGCTCATCTCTTCGATTGATTTCTCACATTCATCCGTGGAGATGCTTTGCTTGTTGTATGATCCCAAGAATCTATCTTTTGACGGATGGTTGTTTGAAGTCGATCCATTTCTTCCTTGAAACGATCCCTTAATTCTTGTTCTGCTTTACTAACATAAGTAGGATCATATTGCTCTTGGATTAATGGACATTGATATGGTTCCATGGAGGTTTGTGGCGGAGAGGGGAAATCATGATATAGCTGGAAAGGAGGTTCATCAAAGCTTTGAGGTGGGAAGTTATTTTGGTTATTGGTAGAGGGTGGAATTATACGGGACGTAAATTCTTGGAGGGTAGAGGTGAAACTCGTGAGTGCGGTTTGGAGCTCTTCTTGCTCTTGAAGAATGATACCAAGTGTACCATTCATGGGGACTTGGGTTGGAGGGTAAAGATGTTGGAGTGGTGGTGATTCAAGGGTTGCTTGTTCATAATCGTCACAAGGGTATGCATAGGGAGAATATAGATTTGGATCATATGTAGGCAAATGGTGGAGATAAGATGTGGGTTGAGAACATGGTGCATAGAATGATGGTGGTTGAGTGGTATAACCATGATAAGAATCATCATATCCATAGGAATGATATGCATTATAGGAAGGATTACCATCATAGTAACTTGAAGGGGAAGGTTGCCATGATGATTGCTCATATGGATATGGCTCCCTTCCTAAGAATTCATCTCTCCCATAATGTGAGCCATCATTCAAGTTTTCCTCGCCTACAACGTAGTCATAGTTATATCCAAAATCACAAGGACGAGAATTCATAGTGGCAAATAGGAACAAAACTAATAGGGATCTAAAACTAATGAAAACCAACAAACAAACAAAAGACAAACATATTCACAATATTCACATATTTACATTAACCAAAAACATGGAACTCATGTGCATTCCCCGACAACGGCGCCATTTTGATAACTGAATTTTTGCCGGTATAGAAATTATCGAGTAATCAATCGTAGTATAGTCTAAACCGACGCAAGATTCATCATCAAATAATTCTACAATCTATAACCGAGAGTATTAGTCCCGAGTCGTTCTTCCCTAGGAATGCTACAAGGATGCATGTTATTGGTTAAGTGGTCTTTTGTGGCTTGAAGAGTGTGGCATAAAAGTGCTAATAAAAGAAAACAACAATCAATCAATATTAAAAGTCTTGGCCAATGTTGAATATTGGAAGTTCCATCACTATAGGTTCCTTCAATTGTGATAACAAAGGAGTGTTGCTTCACTTAGTTAACCCCTAATTATAGAGGAAAGTCAAGTAAAAGTAACTAACTTGAGTCACAAGTCCTAGTCTTACCCTAGGAAAGTCTAGCTTTAGTGCACTCCAAGTCAATTAGCAATTCTCAATTCTTAATCAACAATTGACATCCATTATTCAAGTGTCTCCAATGACTCAACCACTAGGCCAAGTGAGGTGATGCTACTCCATATCTAAAGTTGGTATTTTCTCAAACATTTGGAGAGCAAGAATGAAAGACATAGTAAAATTGAGAAAAGATTTAGAATCAAAGTAATTCAACACAAGAGATTAACAACAATCAACAATGAAAACAATGAAAATGAGATCTTCAATGAATTAATAGAATCCAAAACAACAAAGTTAAACCTAAGATCTATGAGAATTGAACAATTACAAACACTAATTGAGATTAGAGAAGAGGATCTACAACATGAACAAAGTAAACTGAGAGTTGCAATAGATCTCACCAAGGAATGGTTGAGAATTGAGAAAATGAAGATGAATCCTAGAGAGAGGTTGGAGTTTCTCTCTCTACAAATGTAACTAACTAAAAATATCTAAGAAAACTTGTAAAAATGAGTCTATGGATGTGAATGTGTGTCAATCCCCTTCAATCCTTGGCTCTTATATGCATTTTGGCGCCAAAGTTAGTTGCTGAAACCTTCCAAAATCGCCAGGCATGTGTTGCAATAACAGAATCACGTGCGGACTACGACGCGTGCGCGCACGGTACGCGTGCGCGTCCCTGGCTTATTTCGCAATGTGCGCGCGAGCGCCTTGTGCGCGTGTGCGTGCTTGGTCGAGATCAATTCTTTGGCTTTTTGTGCTTCTCTCCACTTGCATGCTTCCTTCCTTGCTCCTTTGATCCATGCCTAACCTATTTCAACCTGAGATTACTAGCAAACACATCAAGGCATCTTATGGAATCAAGGATGAATTAGAATTCATCAAAATAAGGCTTAAAAAGCATGTTTTTACACTTAAGCACAAATACGGGAGAGATTACAAAACCATGCCAATTCACAGGCTAAATGCGAGAAAAGGTTATCAAAATACTCTAAATTCAATACAAGATAAACCCTAAAAATGGGGTTTATCAAATATCTAAACAAACAATTTTAATCGATCAATTCATTCACAATTCCAAACTCTTTTCAACAACTTAAAACATAATACTTTAAATCTAACATATCTTAATAACCTAAATCCTTTAAAACTTAAAATTAAATCTAACTCGAGCATAATACTAATTAACAACTAAAACCTATAACAATATTAAGGATAACTTAAACAAAGATTGAAATTAATATTAAAATGAAGAAGAACTTGGAATGCAGAAGTAAAAAAGAGAACAGAGAAGGAAAAGACGGCGGTAGTAACAGCGATAGCAGCGATGGCAGTAATGGGAGAATGTTGGAGGGCCAGCACTGTTGGTGGCAGCTGGTAGAGGTGGATGGCACGGCGCGAGAGAGAGGGGCCACCGGAAAGGATGTTGTGGAAAAGGGTGAGAGAGAGAGAGAGAGAGAGGGAGTGTGTTGCAGAGGGTAAGGGGAGAGGAGGCGGCAAAAGTGGGCTGCAGAGGGGCTGCCGACGATGGCAGGGCTGACGGAGCGGTGAGGAGAAGGGTAGAGAGAGATGGGGAGAAGAGAGAGGGGGATTCGAAATGAAGGGAGAGAGGGTTCGCGTTTCGAATTTTAGGGCTCGTTACCGTCGGATTTACTGGCGGATAAATCTAATGATAATGTTTTGCGGGTGACCAAAATGCCAAGTCGCAATAAATTGAGTTACCGTCGGATCTATCCGACGGTAATGAATCCACATCATGTTTCCCATTTTTTCTTTAATTATTACCAGTGACTTTAACGTCGAAATAGCGAATCCAACGGTAAGTGTTTTACACAATGAAATAGTTCCAATTTTCGCCTGTAAATCCGACAGTAATACGCGACGCTAAATCCGACAAAAAATCTGATGGTATTCAGCGATTTTTTTGTATTATTAGTTCTGCTCAACCGACTTTTGTATACATAATAATTAAAGTGAGATTTCTAACAATTTTGAAGAATTTTATAGTACATGCTATTGGTCTACGACACTCAAAGAGAATGAGAAAAATTTATTATAGATAACCGATGGAGATAGACGACATTTTTGTTTACAAAATGTAATATTTTATTATTCATAGTGTATATTTAATATATTTTTACGTGGGTGAATATGGTAAAGTTCGTCGAGAAGTTAGGCAAATTTCAACTCATTTGAAAAATTCACCAATAAATTAGACAACCTTTAAAAAATTTGATGAATTGAAGTTCGTGATAGGGTTGGACGAACTTCGTAAAAACTCCAAACAAAAAAATTCTGGAATTTAATATTAGTTTAATTTATTTTTAAAAATAAATTTTTTATTTTATAATAAAAAAATTCTTAAAGAGTTATGCATGCCCTCCTATCTATTTTCAAAAAACACACACTCCCCTATATTTTTTTAAAGGAGGAATGAATAAAAGTATACTTGAAAATTCACATGAAGGCTAAAATTACTTTTTGTGTATATAAATTCTATGTTTCGACAATCCGTGACGAATTCATAAATTTTAAATTGTAGGGCCAAAAATATAAGGTATAAGAATAACAACAAAAAAAAAATTATGTAAACATATCGACAATGTTAGAAAGATAATAATCTAAAATTATTTTATTTAATTCAACATCTATAATTACACATTTATTATATCTAAAATTATCGAAATATTCTTGCATAATTAAAAGATACAAAATAAGATAACTTTACACTAATTTTATATTATCTCCTAAATATTTTGTAAATCAAGCCTATAGAATTAAATAACACATTTTTTAACATTTATATATATATATATATATATATATATATATATATATATATATATATATATATATACACACGAGGATATGATGGATATTTTAGAAAAAAATTATACAATTTTTTTATATTCTTATTATATATTTGATAGATTATCTAATTAATTATTCAATTATTTAATAAAAAACCAAAATTGTTTTCAAATAGTAATAATAAGTTAGTTAAATAGAAAGATAAAAATATAAATGTACAAAATACTTTATTATTTTAACTAATTTTAAATAATATTTAATCAATTTTATATTTGATAATTAATTATCAAAATACATATGTACCACAAATTTTTTTAGTTTATTAATAAATATTAAATTTAAATAAAAAGAACCTCAAGAATATAACTCTAACTATATACTTTATTTATTGAATAATATCATAATATTTTATTTTTTATTAAATTGATTTAATATATACTTTTTTATTTTATACTAGATAGAATTTAATAAGAGATTTTTATTATTATGTAAAATTAATTTTCATAAAATAATTTTTTTATACAAAATTTCATAAGATAATTTTTCTTTGAATATGGGGGAAAATATAATTTCACAGCGGGATATATATGTATAATATATGCCTTTTTATATGTTTCATAATATTAACCGGGGCACTTGTTCCAACACTCTTAAATTTGCATCCGTCTCTGTTGACGGTGGTCATCATATTCACCATTCTGACAATAGGAGTATGTCTCCATTAGTAAATTTGCACACATATAAGGTTTTTGTTAAGGATGAAATTATTTTTATAAGTGCTGTGGCTATTGTTGCTAAGTTGGAATAATTCTTTTTTAAATTCAATTATTAAGTGAAAATAAGAATGAAATATGAAAAGGCAGGCCTGCTCTTTCATTGTTGTTTCTTCTTAACACACTTTACATTCTGTGAACGTTAAAAAGTCCCAGCTGAGAGGCAATGAGAGTGAAGCTCTTGAAATTTGCTTTAGAACTTTAGTTGGCCTTATTTAGGGCATGATATGAATACCTCTAATCCTTAAAAACAGGTGATTGTCCCACATATACCTCATAAGAAAATGAAGTGATTTGAAAGACTGACTTAGTTACTTCACATCTATTTGATGTAATGTAATTTTCTTATAAGCATCACAAGGCAATCAAGATTCTAAATTCCTCAAGTCTTGTAGATCATAACAAATAAATATATGTTGCGACATAACTCTCCAACTATGCTAGAGGCATTGGCTAGCTGGCCTACCTAGGGAGTAGGAAATCTGGGCTGTTTCAAATAATATTCTGCCAGTATAAATTATTTCAGATAGTATTTTATTTAATTATATCGGTTTATTTAGATAATTATTTACACATTAATTATTAAAAATAATTATTTTTATTGACAAAGTAATATATAATTAAATATACATGTAAAATTTTTTTATACGGTCGATAATTTCTTTGCACACCATGCACTATAAATATCAGGCATGACTTTTTTGTCTCTTATTTTTTGGACTTTTACTTGATCATCTAAGTCTTTAAGGGTATCACTCCAACTATCATTGCTCAGGTCCAGATGTATGTTCACCTTCTCAACGGTTGGACTAACCCAAAAAATTTAAATTAACACCTTGTCAACAATATCTTATGAACTTAGTTTAATCAACATACACACATTATGAATAATAGTAAAATAATTTTGATAAATTTAAAAGAATTCTTCATATATATAACAAAGAGTTATGGGATTCGTATTTGGAATGATATTAGACAACTAGAGTAGACATAACACATACATCAAACATGGTCATTGGTTTTTGGCGTGTTACAGATTGCATAAACACAAACAGGTGATGTGTAGTTGTGTACAGAGACTAGTCATATGGATTGGGATTCCGATTCGCGACATTTCATCCTAATAATGGGATAAGATCTGGCACATGTGCTCTATATATGAATGTTATTTATTTTTATAAAATCTGATTTGTATTGTGTTCATGGTTTTTTCAACAATTTTAATACATTGAGCTGATAACTGTAAACACAATAACACGGTGCGGTTGTATGAATTTAATGTTTAAGAATTCGTTAGATGATTTGATAAATTTGATTAAACTATTATCTCATGATTTTTAACTATTAAATTCATATGAAGATAATTCATTCAATAACAAACGTCTCTTGTCTTTTTTTCTTTTTTGAAAGAAAAGGTTCAACATATGAAGTGGAGCAACCAACCTACAGAACCATGAAAATAATCAAACAACTCTTATGTTATCTCCGCCATAGCTATCAACAACATGAGTTAAGAATCACACCAGTTCAATTCTTAGCAGAACAGAATGATCTAACAACATAATCAGCTATGTCTGTTTTTGTTTTGTTCTCGAATATAACATCGTTTATATGTAACCATATATTCCACATAATTGAGAAGAACCTAATTAGTCAACACTTACGCAGCTTTGTTGTCAACGGCATTGTTTGTCAGCTCTCAAAGTGGTCTTTTAAGGTATATGGTATAGTCCACTTTCGTCCAAACTCCTGGATCCATGCGCATCACACTTGTCAGGGGTACTCGCAAGTAGTAAATAAGTGTAGCACAGTTTTAACATCCTTCTTGCACAAGACGCACGTATTATCATTCCTTTCAATGATCCTAAACCTACTTATTAGTCGCTCCTTTGTATTTACCCGGCCTACTAATACAAACCATGTGAACAACTCTACTTTAAGCGGGACCAGTCCTTTTTAAATTTCTTTTGTGAATTTGTAGCTCAGAATATCATCAACTATAGTCTATTTCTGCAAAACCTGAATAAAGGAGTTAGTAGAATAAACGTTTTTTTTTTGTCAAATTTTCACACCACTCTATATCTTGCACATTTGCTATTAATCTAACAGATTGCAATATATGAAGCATCTGATCTAATGTGTCAACTCCTACTGGCAGAGTTTCTTCTCCATTAGAAGTTTCAAACTCACTCTATCCCATCCCAAAAACCACAATCCCTAATTACTGATCCTTTTTTATTTGAAATTAAGAAGAGTTTTGAAAAAGAGTCTTTCAACTTTTTCGATTGGAACCAAGTATCCTCCCAAAATCTGGTGGATCTACCATGTCCTATCTCCATAACCAAGCCATCAATCATCTTCTGTCGAATTTATTGGTCTTTTATTCGCAATTGATATATGTCTCTTCACGCTTCTCCTTCTCTTCTTTTTCTTTCAAATTTGGAATCAAATGTTTTTATTATTATTATTTGTCATTAACTAACTCAATTTTTTGTATTAAGATTTTTTTTTATAATTACTTACGGTTGCAATTTCAAGTCGTAACATTTATAAGAGTAAATTTAAAATTGATTGAAGAGGTATTTCAACTTTATTTTAAAAAATATAAATTAATAGTATGTGTTTGATAATTTAAAAGAAACAATAAATTATCATTTCTTACAAATTATTGCGCATAATAAGTCTAAATATACATATACTTATCGTATGAAATGAATCTCACTACTTATTTTATTTGAATATAGAATACTAACTAGTATTATATATGAATTAAATCATATCCTCGATAATTAACTTATTGTATCATTTACATTCTCATGTGACTACTAAAATTGGAAAATATTGTGTAATCATAGAATATATATAATGCATATTCCAAAAGCTCACTTTTATTAAAACTTTTGTTTTTTTATAAGGATTTTTATTAAAACTTTAACTATGTGTTTGATACTTTGATTTGTTAATTTTATCAAACATTATACTTATAACTTATACGTACTAAAAAGTAAAAACCATTATTTTTATCTTATTCTAATAAATACGGTGGGTATAACTTTTGAAAAGAAAAGACAAATAAACAATTACAAGCCTTGCTAATCTCACCCTAAACATATAATAACTATGTATTATTAGAAATAATAATATAAAATTTATAATGCCTTTATCTTAAAGTTTTTTCGACATAGGGCTCAACAAAGTTTTTATTTTTAAATCACAATATGCATTATTTTATACTTATTTACAACTAACTGAAGTGTAGCCTATTATTGCAACACGATGCAATCTTTTCCCTGATTTTGACCACTATGGTTATGATGTGGTTACGTTGCGTTTAAATTACGTGGTTATTTTAACACATCGCAACTGCTACTTGATGCGATTTTAAGACAAAAACCGGACCAATTTATCATCAGAATCACGTGATGAATGATGCAGTTTGAATAAATTAACACAAGAATAATATTACACGTAAGCATAATTTATTATTTTAGAACATTACTTAGTAATATAAATATTATTTAAAATATAACAATAAGTTGTTAAATTAAAAATGTTAAATTGTTGGCTAAAAATACCGACTAATATAAATTAAAAGAGTAATATTAGATAATTAATTTTTTTAGCCAAGTTGTTTTTAATTATTTTGATTATTTTAAGTTTTAGATTTTAAATAATAAATTTTAAATTTTTAATTATAAATTTAAATTCTAAAATTAATTAATATTTATTAATTAAAAATTACTTTTTTATATTTTTTCAAATTAAAATTACTGATTCTTAATATATATATTTTTTCATGAGCCTGGGAAGAATCTTGGAAGCATCATGTAAGCATATCTCCATCTGCTCCAAAACAGTGATCATTGTGAACAATTAGAAACTCTAGTACAAAGAAACCATGCATGCATCGTAGCTCAATTCAGCTGAAGAACTCGGCCAATTTTGGAGGCTTGCAATAGCCGTAAAACTCTATATTTGTTGGGACACGAATCCGGGAAGAGAGAATTAGAATTTGTTGAGCTTAGTTTAGTTTGATTTTAGACTAGCATATGATGACAAACATTATTTGGGTTAAAAATTCAATTGTAGTTTAATATGTGTTTTTAGTAATGCAGACTCAAGTGTCCAAGGTTATGTTGCTTCAGCCTAAGACTAGCATATGTTTCAGCAACTTAAAGAGCTAAAGATCCTCTTTGTAGCACCGCTCATAAAAAAAGCTTATATATTTGCTAAAAGAAAAAGTGAGGACAGCTGAAACAAAAAGGGAACAACAACAATGCAAGAACAGGTGTGGCTCTGTGAAAGCAAGGATATAAGGATAATCTCTACTATCCCAAGGACATCAGCAGAGTAACATTCGATAAGTGGGTGAGCAAAACACAAATTTGCAAATAGCAATAGCAGCAAGGGAAATGGAGGAAAATGAAAAAAGGAGTGCATGCAAAGGAAGAAAGTAAAGCAAAAAATAACAGAGGTGGTGGATGGACTTCTCATCCAGCAGAGTTATTGGAGCATGATGAGGACTGCATGCCAGTAGAGACATCTCCAACGGGCAGCAGGGACAAGCAAATGGAAGAGGCAAAAATGAAGGCAAGCTGAAGACATATAAGGAGCATCATTCCAATATTTGGAAACAAGAAAAAGAAGATCAAAAAATTAAGAGCATCAATCACTACTATGGAACTGACATCTTTTTCTTCTACTCAAACTTAATTTCTGATTTTCATTGTTATGGCTATCTTGTGTCATCTTAAGTTTTGAGAAAAGGCTTAGCTTGTGAGTTTTAAAAGTCAAGAGAGAAAATGCAAGAGTGATGCAAAAAGAGCTACTGATTTCTGATGTAATTGAGTTGTTGAACTAGGATTAGTTCTCCTTGCCAAGTTAGGTTAGCACTTGGTGAGTTTGAATCTGTCTAGATTTTCCTTTCAAGTTGAGACAACACTTTGGGTTGCTAAGTTTTGGTGAAAAAAGCTTATGGGTAGATACTAGTTGAATTAGGGAATAATTCAATAGTATTGGTGAATGTAATCAGTGGATTATAGTGAAAATTCCACCATGGTTTGTGGTGGAGACTGGACGTAGGATTCATTGCAGTAAGAATCCGAACCAAGATACATGCTGGTCTCTTTCTCCTATTCCCTTCTCTTTATTTATTCTGCACATGAGACAAAATGAAATAATCTCCTACAACTTAAGCTTTCGCAAAAACAGAGTCTGAAGTTTTAACTTAGTGCAAACTTGATTCAATCCCCTCTCAAGTTTAATCAATACCATTAATTGATATCAGGAGCAAGACCTCAAGGAGTCAAGCTTCACAGGTCGGAGTAAAGATTCATGGCCAACAATATGGGTCTTAACATCATGGCCTTCACTCTCACTAAAGGTCAGTCGAATAATAGACCACCCTACTTCAATGGCAGCAACTATTCCTACTGGAAAGAGAGAATGAGAATCTTCGTGCAGTCAATAGACTACAACATTCAGAAGATTATCCTCAACGGACCAAACGTTCCCACTAAGCAAAATGTTGATGGAGAAGTTGTGGCAAAAGAAGACAGCGTGTAGACAGAGGAAGAAAAGAAAAAGGTTGAACTCAATTCCAAGGCAATCAACCTGATGCACTGTGCAATCAATTTTGAAGAATATAGAAAAGTGTCAAGGTGCAAGACGGCTAAAGAAATATGAGACAAGCTCAGACTCACCCATGAAGGCACTAAACAAGTAAGGGAGACCAGAATTGATATGCTGATGAAGGAATATGAAATGTTCAGCATGAAGGAGGATGAGAACATCGATCAAATGTTCGAAAGGTTTTCAATAATCATCAACAATCTGGATGCCATGGGAAGGAGCTATTCCGAAGAAACCTTAGTAAGGAAGATCCTGAGGAGTCTTGCTAAGAAATGAGAAGTAAAAAGCGCAACCATCTCTTAAAGGAATGATTTTATCAAAATCACCTACGATGAGCTAAGAGGCAAGCTGCTGGCCTATGAAACCACTCACATATCTCAAGACAAAGATGACAAAAAGAAAAGTATAGCACTGAAATCAAGAATGACAGCCAAAGAAGAAGAATCTGATGACAGTTTCTCAGATGAAAAAATGGGGCTCTTTGCAAGAAAAATGAGAAGATTAGTGAGATTCAAAAGCAAAGGCAAAGGAAGTTCTTCATCCAAAGACTTTAAGAAAGATCAAGTCAAGTTCACATGCCACCACTGTAAGGAACCAGGTCACTTCAAGTCAGATTGCCCTCAACTAAAGAAAGGCAAAAAATCCAAGAAATACAAAAAGAAAGTGATGATGGCAACATGGGAAGATTTGGAGAATGACACCAGCTCTGAGAACTCGGATCAAGAAGCTCAAGTATGCCTAATGGCTGATCATAATGATGAAGATGAGGTAGATCTTTCTGACCTATCTATTAATGAATTGCATTACATTATCAAAGATATTACTGTAAATTCTAAGAAACTCTTAGATAAGTATGCTAAATGTAAGAAAGAAAATGAGGCATTGAGGACAGAAAATGATCTTCTTTTGAAAAAGGTTAAGGCAACCGAAACTTGTAACGAAATTTTTTTTAAAAGAAGAAAATAGTGCTTTACGAGCTGAATTAGAGAAATTCAAACTCAAGCATAAGGTTACTGCTTCCACTTATTTGATTTCTGAAAACAAAAATCTGAATGAACAAATTAAAAATCTGAATGAAGACTTAGTAAAGTTTGTTCAAGGTTCTCAAAATCTGGATAAATTACTTGCTTGTCAAAGGTTTGGGTCTGAAAAATATGGACTTGGATTCAAAGAGGAAAGTAAGGTTGTTTTCAAACAAAATGTTCAAAAATCTGAAGCCTCCTTTTCCAAGTTTTCAAACCAAAAGGCTTTAGTAAATCTCAAAAATCAGTGAGCAAGAACCATTGCTACAAGTGCAATAGAAAAGGTCATGATCCTCCTCAATGTTTCATCTTTCTAAGGACTTTTGGTAATGATAGTAAATTATATAAAGTTGTTCATGATTTTAATGCTTTTGGGCAACCAAGAAGATTTTACATCAAAGGATCCAAATGGATTTGGATACCTAAGGTTAGTTGAAGAACATACAGGTTTGCCTTACATCCAAGAAGAAATTGGACATATGGTATCTTGATAGTGGATGTTCAAGGCATATGACCAGAAAGGATACTTTTTTCATTAAACTCAACAAGTATGATGGAGGATTTGTCACTTTCAGAGATAATGGTAAAGGTAAAATAATTGCTATTGGTAAGGTTGGCAAAGATTTTTCTACTTGCATTGATAGTGTCTTTTTAGTTGATGGGTTAAAGCATAATCTATTGAGCATAAGTCAATTGTGTGACCTTGGATATGCTGTAACCTTTAGAAAATCTGATTGTAGGGTCATTAATGAGAAAACAGGGGCTGTTTTATTTGTTGCCAAAAGAAGTGACAATGTTTATGGTCTCACACTAGATGATCTTAAAGTTCAAAATGTAACCTATTTCTCTTCAATGGAATCTGAAAAATGGATGTGGCATAAGAGATTAGGACATGCTAGCATGTTCCAAATCTCTAAGCTTGTCAAAAGAGGTTTAGTAAGAGGTCTTCCTAATATTAAATTTGATAAGGACATCACATGTGTGCTTGTCAACTGGGTAAACAAATAAAAACCTCTTTCAAACCTATGGAAGACGTCTCAATTGAAAAACCATTGGAGTTGTTGCATCTTGATCTGTTTGGACTAACTAGAACTCAAAGTCTTGGAGAAAAAAGTTATGGCATGGTTATTGTGGATGACTACACTAGGTTTGGTTAGGTGTTCTTTCTAGCTCATAAACATGAAGAATTTTCTATTTTTGAAAAGTTCAACAAGAAGATTCAAAATGAAAAGAGTTTAAAAATTATTTCAATTAGAAGTAATCATGGCAAAGAATTTGAAAATCAATACTTTGAATCATTTTGTGATGAACTAGGCATATCACGCAACTTCTCATGTCCTAGAACACCACAACAAAATGGTGTTGTGGAAAGAATAAATAGAATTTTACAAGAAATAGATAGAGCTATGTTGTGTGAATATGAACTTCCTAAATTTTTATGGGCTGAAGCTGTGAATACAGCTTGTTATGTTTTGAATCAAACCCTCATAAGAAAATTTTTGAAGAAAACTTCATATGAGCTTTGGAAAGGACATCCTCCCAATCTTAGTTACTTTCATGTGTTTGGTTGCAAATGTTTCATATTGAACGTCAAAGAAAATTTAGGAAAATTTGATCCTAAAACACATGAAGGCATCTTTCTTGGTTATTCCACTTATAGCAAAGAATATAGAGTATATAACAAGAACTCCAAAACTGTTGAGGAAACCATGCATGTCACATTATGTGAATCTAATTCTGTTCCTAGGGTTTGCATCGATGATAGTTCAGGTTTTGAATCTGAATTGCCCAAGAATATTGAGTCAGTGCCTCAAAATTCAAGCTCTCAAGAAACTGCACCTGTTGGTAGCGAAAATCACAATTCTGTTGCAGCAAAAAATACTGATGCAGAGGCCATTGTTGATCAAGAGAAACCTAAATCCTCAACTCAAACCAGAAGGCCTAGGGAATGGAAGTTTCTGAAAAACTATCCTTAGGAATTCATAATAGGTGACCCCTCCAAAGGCATGTCTACTCGTTCACCTTTGAAAAGAGCCGAATCCAATAATATTGCTCTTATATCAAAGATTGAACCTCAAAATATCCAAGAAGCTCTTGCTGATCCATCTTGGGTATTAGCTATGGAGGAAGAATTGCAACATTTTGAGAAAAAATCAGGTCTGGACCTTATTGCCTCACTCAAATGGAAAGAAAGTCACTGGCACTAAATGGATTTTCAAAAACAAATTGGGTGAAGATGGAACCATTGTCCGAAACAAAGCTAGATTGGTTGCTCAAGGCTATGATCAAGAGGAAGGGATTGATTTTGATGAATCTTTTGCACCTGTAGCTCGAATGGAAGCCATCAGATTGCTCCTAGCTTATGCAGCTCATTGCGGCTTCAAGCTATTCTAAATGGATGTAAAGTGTGCATTCCTCAATGGTATAATAGATGGAGAGGTCTATGTGGCTCAACCTCCTGGATTTGAAAACGAAACCTTTCCTAATCATGTTTTTAAATTAGCTAAAGCCTTATATGGTTTAAGACAAGCTCCTAGAGCTTGGTATGAGAGGCTTAGCTCATTTTTATTGAAAAACAATTTTCAAAGAGGAGCCACTGACACCACTCTATTTATTAAGAATTATAATGATCATTTTATTCTTGTGCAAGTTTATGTTGATGATATTATCTTTGGTTTGGCTAATGAGGCTTTGTGTGCAGATTTTGCTAAGCTTATGACAAATGAATTTGATATGAGCATGATGGGAGAGCTCAATTTCTTTCTAGGCTTGCAAATCAAGCAAACTGCAGAAGGCATATTCATTCATTAAGAGAAATATGCTAAAGAACTTGTCAAGAAATTTGAGCTGGAATGTGCCAAGCTAATGAGAACCCCCATGCATCCTAATATCAAGCTGGACAAAGATGAACATGCTAGAAATGTTGATAAAACCCATTACAAGGAATGATTGGCTCTTTGATGCATTTAACCTCATCAAGGCCGGACATCATACAAAGTGTTGGGGTGTGCTCAAGATTCCAATCCAAACCTAAGGAATCTCATCTCTCAACTGTCAAAAGGATCATCTGATATGTGCTTGGTACCACTAATTATGGTTTATGGTTTCCCAAAACTGATTCCTTCCAATTAGTGGGTTTTTGTGATGCAGATTTTGCTGTGGACAAAATTGATAGAAGAAGCACAAGTGGCATGTGTTGCTTCCTTGAAAAATCACTCATTGTTTGGTCAAGCAAAAAGCAAGCAATAATGACACTCTCTACTGCCGAAGCTGAGTACATTACAGCCTCATCTTGTTGTTCTTAACTACTATGGTTGAAAACTCAGTTAGCTGATTATAAACTGAAAGTATATAATATTCCATTGTTTTGTGACAACATCAGTACTATAAATATTTCCAAAAACCCTATCTTGCAGTCTAGAACAAAGCACATAGAAGTTAGATTTCATTCTATAAGAGAACATATGCAAAATGAAAATTTAGATATTCAGTTTGTTAAATCTAAAGATCAACTGGCTAACATTTTCACCAAACCATTGATAGAAGAGAGATTATGCAAATTACAGACTGAACTGGACATTCTTGCTTCATCTATGATTTCTTAATGATTCTGATTTTGAGATTTCTATGTTTAGTCTCATAGATCGTTATGAGACTTTTCTAGGCAGATGATGAACGAGCTTCATTAATCCCTTATGAAGCTTGATGGATTTATAACAGGTCGCAATGAGTAACGGACCTAAAGTGCTGGATCAGTTTTGCAAAATGTGAGCCTCCTTTTTCTATTTTTTAAAACCATTAGACCCATTCCATTTTTTCAGTCTCAAAATTTTTTCCAATTTTATTTCCGTCTTTTATTTTTGGGCCTAATTTTAATTGCATTTTTTAATCAATTTTCATTTGTTTTGTTTTTTCTTAAAACGTACGAAGGTTACAGCTATAACTTTCAAAGTTTTTTTAGCTTTCATTTTTATCTACTTCCAAGACGCAATCTTTACACTCCTCTAAGCCTATATTAACTTCCCACTACATGCATCCTTTTACACTTTACTCTCTCCTCTTCTTCATCTTCTGCAAATAACCAATGCTCTATAAATATAGCACGCAAGAAATGAGCTGTCCGCAGAGGCTCTAACAGCGGCACTCATACCAACCATACTGATCATTCACACTCTTCCCCTTTACAATCTTCCACTCATTCTCCTCATTCCTCTCCTCCCAACACTGTTCCTGACATGGCTCGCACTAAGACCACTGCTTGCCGCCTTAGCGTGGCTCCTCGCCCTACTCCCACTCCTCTAAATGTCTCTCAGCCAAGCTCATCCAATCCCATTTCTTCCCGAGGTAAGAAACCTTTTTATGGAGAAGACAAAGAGATTCCCTCCTCTCAGACTCGCCATACCCATGGTACAGTCATTGACTTTCCTCTTTGTTCCGTTTTTGAACCTAAACTGTCAAATCCCATTGCTTACAAGTCCTTCTATGCTGAGTTTTCCCAAGAGTCCTTTGATCGTCATCGTTTTCAATCTCTCATGAACTAACTATTTTTCTGGAAAGACATATATAAGCGCACTCTCTGTCCCTCTAAACTTGTCAATCTAGACAAGCTCCGTAGGAAAGGTCTGAACTTTACGCCTCTCTTTGCATGTCAAGGATGGATTCCCATTTTGTCCATTAAAGAGAAAATTTATCCTAATCTGGTGAAGCAGTTCTATAGCAACCTGTCCTACAAAGAAGGAAGAATCACCTCATTTGTTAAAGGTAAGGTGATCATCCTTGACAAGTATCACCTAAGCAAAGCCCTAGATTATCAGGATAAGGGGGTCGATGTCTATACGTCGGGTAAGTGGGATGATAGTCTAAATGTGTCTTATTTTGAAGCCCTGAGTACTGTGTGCGTCAATATTTCTCTCCTAGAAGGTACCACTCCTACTCACAAGTCTCTTGGTCCAATCCGTGCCCAGTTGCATAGGATTGTAAACTACATCATTTTGCCTCAGCGCAACTCTTTTCAATGCGTCTCCTTTTGTGACACACTGGTTCTATTTGCTCTTCTTTCTAAAATTCCAATTTCTTTTGCTTACTTGCTTGTAAGGCATATGTGTTCTTGCGTCAGTACAAAAAATGATTTACCTTATGCCATGCTTCTTACAAAAAATTTTTAATATTATAATGTTGATTTTGGGGCTGAGATTTCAAAAGACTATAACTCAAACATAAAAGGGGGTGGTGCAGTAAAGAAAACAGCACCAAGACATCGCCAAACTGATGACAGCACTGATGTTCCATCTATTGATGAGAATCCTCTGATTCCCTTTTCAATATCCACCACGGTAAAGGTCATGACGTGCATCCTGAAAAATGTGCTTGAGGAGTTCATCGAAGAAAATGCACTCAAGAAAACCAAAGGGAGGATTAGGATTCTGAGGAATTTTATGGAGGACGTAGAGGATGGACTCACAACTACTGACAATGAGGGGGATGATGATGACACCTCGGATGAATCCAACTCTGATGCCTAGATGTTTTTATCTCATCTGCGACTATGATTCATTTTTATTTTTGAACTTGTTTATTTTTGGATGACTGTACAAATTTTAAACAACTATGCTACTTATACTTTCTGCACTAGCCACTAACAAATTTTGAGAAAAGAAAAGGAATGTTAGCATTGGCTTAGGGGTTAAGGACAATGATGCTTAATGATGCTTATTACTATGATTAACTTACTTTAATGTATCCTGTGTTGTGTGTCATGGTTAGTGTTAATTGTTTTATGAGTCACTATTACTGTGATATATTGCTTGAAAAATTGGTCTCGGCTGTTTTAAGCCTTATCCAGTTGAAGAGGTAAGCCATGATTAAGGGGGAGAGAACAGCTAACATTGAGGGGGAGTACTACACACTTCGGATGGTCATCAAAAGGAAGTGCTTGATGTGAAGGATTTATTCCGGTTCGAAATTTAACAAAATAATTTTGTTGTGAGCATAGCCCAAACCGATAGTCAATCCTCATAATCAAATTTTAATATGTTGGTTGTCACAAGTACAAACCCCAAGAAGAATTAACCAAAATATTTAAACCTCGGGTCGTCTCACAAGGAACTGCAATGAAGTGGTCAATTATTGGCTATGAAGGGGCAAAGGGTTTGATTTGGTAAAAAGGGCGAGAAAGTAAATGGCAAGAGAAGTAAAACAAACAATTAAAGAAAGCAAGAAATAAAAAGAGGCATTCATGGTAAGGATTGAGAATCTATGCTTTCTATCCTAGTCACTAATCATAACAATAATTAACAAGTGCTTATCTTATTTCGTCAACTCCAACAATGGAAGAAGGTGTAATGTTATCTTCCATGAGAGAAAGTCAAATAAGACTAGTTAATCTCAATCCAAAAGTCCTAATCAACTTACTAATTGAATTAGCAAGAGATTAGAGTCAATGCAAATAATATTAACTAACAACTCTATATCACCAATCTAAATTGGGTACTAATGACTAAAGATTGCCCAATTTCTCTTTCCAAGCCAAGAATGCTAAAAAAGCTACTCTAACATCCAACCAAATATTTTGTCAAACACTTGGAAGGCATAAAAGAAAAGCATGGTAAAATTGCAAGAAATAGCAAATCTACAACTACCCAATGCAAGAAAAGTAAGATCAACAACTCAATTCAACAATATAAGAACATCGAACATCAAACATCAAATTGCATTAAAAGGGATCCAATTCCAACATGAGCATTCATAAAACTAAGGAGAGGCATAAAAGGAAATTAACACTATAAACTAAGAGAATGAAAGTGTAGAAATAAGAAATTATAAAGGAAACAAGATGAAAACAAAAAATTATACCTAGATCTAAGATGCAATTAACTTAAGAACCCTAATTCTAGAGAGAAGAGCGAGCTTCTCTCTCTAGAAAACTAACTTACATGATGCTATTCTACAACTAATTGCTCCCCATTTGTCCAAGCTTGAATTCTACATGTAATACTATCAGAAACGAGTTGGATTTCAGCCTGGGAAGCTCAGAAATCGCCCCCAGCGTTTTCACTTTAATGAGGTCACGTGCGAGCTGTGACGCGTACGCATGGGTCACGCGTACGCATCGTCTAGCGTTTTACATCTCACGTGTATGCGTCATGTCTCGCGTACGCATCACCTGGAAACCTCATCTTCACTCATGCGCGTCATGCCACGTGTGCGCGTCGATGAATGTACTCCAAATCCTTGTTTTTCCATGAGTTCTCCACTTTGCATGCTTTTCTCTTCACTCCTTTGATCCATTCCTAGCCTTTTCAACCTGAATTCACTAACAAAAATGTCAAGGCATCTAGTAAAATCAAAGGTAAATTAAAACTAACAAGTTAAAAGCCTAAAAAGTATGTTTTTACACTTAAGCACAAATTAAGGGAGAATTACAAAACCATGCTATTTCATTGAATAAATGTGAGAAAAGTTGATGAAATCCCCTAAAATCAACACAAGATAAACCACAAAATTGAGATTTATCAAACCTCCCCACACTTAAACCAAGCATGTCCTCATGCTAAAATCAAGAAAGAAACAAAAGGTATCAACATTTATTCAATGCAAACTATCTATATGCAATCTATCTAAATGGATGCAATTACTCGGTGAAAATAAATTCATTCCCAAGAGAGCATGTATAAACATGAGGGCTAAAAGTATCTCAATGAGATCAAATCCACAATTGATTTGAGTTATTGAAATGATTTTATGAACTTGCAAGAAAAGAGATGATCATGGGTGAAAACATGTAATTGAGCAATCGAACCCTCACCAGATGTATATCAGCTCTAGTCACTCAAGTATATAGGGTTGATTCACTCAATTCCCCCCTAATCATGCTTTCCAAGATTTGTTTTTCATCTAACAATCAACAATTATTTCATGCATCCATACAAATATCATGAGGACTTATTCATAGGTTGTAATGGGGCTAGGGTTAAGGTAAGGATGCATATGGTCAAGTGAGCTTGAAATTGAATCTTTGATTAACTTAAACTTCCCACTTAACCTATATAACAACCTATACAATTCAAAGCTAACCTAACTACCCATTCTTCACTTTTTCATACACTCATGCATTCTCTTTTGATCACAACCCATATGCATTGACTATTATTGAACTTCACTTTAGGGCATTTTGTCCCTTTCTTATTGCTTTTCTTTTTCCTTTTTTTTCTATTTTATTTATTTTTTTCTTTTTTCTGCTTATATATTTTTATTTTGTATATATATTTTTTCTTTTTGCAATAAAGTATATACACAACTATCAATGCATATGGTTTTACATTTAATTAACACATGAGCATGTACCCAATTCCCAAAATTTTGACAAAAATATAAAAATACACTTTCATCTCTACCCAATGTTTCCAATTCTCCCACAATTAAATGATAAACACTCTCACTAGCCCAAGCTAATCAAAGATCCAAACAAGGGACATTTATTGATTTTCACTTAAGGCTTGTAATGTGCTAAAATTAAGAACAAATGGGTTAAGTATAGGCTCAAAATTGGCTAACAATGGAAGATAAATGGTAGGCTATTTGGGTAAGTGAGCTAATTGAAACAATAGCCTCAATCATATAAATGCATTCATATACAAAATAATAGACATAAAGAATCAAACAAATCAAAGATTACAATAATAGAAAGAGAATAATGCACACAAGAATGAAAATAAGTGGATAAATGATGTAACCATACAATTAGGCTCAAAACTCACATGTTTGTGTTCTTAGCTCAAAACATTCCACAATATATATAGTTCAAGAAAGTTCCAAATTTTTTTTCAAATCAATTGGGGTGGGGTGTCCTATATAAATTCCTTAGAAATTTCATTATTTTAACTAAGCTTATTATATATATGTGTGTGTGAGTGTGTGTGCGCGTGCGCGCGCGCAAAAATAAGAAAATGCAACAAAAGTTCCTAAAAGTCCTAAAAATGAAATGCAAAAATGTCGGGATTAGAAATTTGTCACCCAAAAATGGTGAATGGTCGGACGAACTCCCCACACAAAAAAGTTTGCACCGTCCTCGGTACATTCAAAGATGAGCAAGGGAGTACAGCGACTTTCCGAGTTGTCACTTTCAGCTGGTGAGTCAACCGGTGCTGCATGTTCTTTCTCCCGCTTCCGTTTTTCTCATAATGATTCCTCCATGAAAAATAGAAAAGAGGATAGTAAGAAAAGTAAATACAAAAGCAAGGAAGTGTAAATTGTTGGAATGAGGTAAATCACTAGAATGAAGTGTGCAAATTAGTGTGACATTAATGAAACAAGTGTGTGAGTTCTAAGTTTGCACGCAGTTTAGAACACACACACTAGCATAAGGAGCTATGTCACTATTTACACAAAAGAAATATGCACTTCACTCATTCTAGTGTGCTTGAGATACTTTAAAAGACTTGTAGGTCAAGATACAAACAAGTAGTGAAGAAGCATAAAAGCATTTAAGCAATTAATCAAGCAATTGTGAAATTGGATAATGGGTGGACATTGATCGATTTGCAAGTAAACTTAGTGGACCAATCGAAATGTAAAGCTCACAGATCAAACAATGAACATATTGAAGTTGTTGCAACACCTAAGCGACATAGAGGTGGAACACATGGATGCTATGAAACTTAGAAAAGGAGATATAAGAGTTAAAATTAATCACATAGCAAACATAGCCCACAAAGCTTTACAAAGCTCAAAAATATGTTACTAGGTAAGCTTTAGATCCAATTCCACAATTCCAAAATCTCAATGCATGAAATATGTGATGTAATAAAGATCAATCATAAACAAGCATCACCTAACAAAAAATGCATTGATAATACACAGTTGCCTAACAATGGATGATGAATGCATGGTGGTCAAAACATGCAATTCAAAAAATTTAGAAGCTTGAAGGCAATGTCATATGTACTTGGTATTCAAAAAAGGTTAAACATAAAAAATTCAAAACCAAGTAACCAAATATAACCTCAATAAAGAAATCCAACAATGAATATCAAAAACAAGTATGCTCAAAATAGCATCAAGTTAATACTAAGCAGAAATAAACAACAAAAAAAAATTAATAATCTAACACTTATAATGAAAAATAGAAAAATAACAAAAATTAAACTAACTAAATAACTAACCAATTAACTAACTAACGGAAATGGTGTTAGATGGTGTTTGGTAGTGTTGGATGATGGTTGAAGAAGGGAAAGAAAAGAAGAGGAGAGAGAAGAAGGAGAGAAATGGAAAGAAGAGAAGAAAAGAAGGTGGGTGAAACAGGGTAGTCCACGCGTACGCGTAGAGTGACGCATAAGCGTAGATAGGTGAAATGAGCGCGCGCGTACGCGTGAAGGGTTATTCAGAGGGGCGACGCATACGCGTGGGTGGATTTTGTGCTAAAGGCACAATTCCAGCCCAAAACTCGCACAACTCTCGGGAAATTTGTATGGAGGTGGAAATTTTGGATCCACGCGTACGCGTGGGTGATGCGTACGCATGGATGGTCGAAAAGCTTAGGGACACGCGTACGCATGAGTGACGCATACGCGTGGCTTGGTGCTCTATTTTTCAAAATTTTTTGAAGTTCTTGCACCAAACCAAGCATTCCAAACCTCTGAATAGCTACCAAAACACCATAAAACCTTATTTAACCTACTAGACTCCCAATTAAACTCAACTAACGAAACAAAATATGAAATTAAATCTATTTTACCAATATGTATAAAAAGGAAAAAGGAAAATATGTTACCATAGTGGGGTGTCTCCCACCTAACACTTTTATTTATTCTCCTCAAGTTGGCCTTATGGAGAGCTCTACATCAAGGCGGCTTGTGCTTGAATCCATCCTTGAACATCCACCAATGCTTGGACTTCCAATAAGCTCCATCATTCAAAATGAATATCTCCAAGTTTTTTTAGAGTTCTTCACAAACCATGAGCTCTCAAAATTGATCCATATCTTGTAAACTGGGATCTCATACTTTGTTTTCACACCCGTCTTGAAGTTTGTAAGATCCAGAACTTTTGAAAAGTCTTATTATGATCAAGTCTCAAATTCTATGGTTATTTATAGCCTTAATTTCAGAAATTATTTTATTAAAGATAATTAAGGCGAGTTTTGATTTATTGAATTTGAGATGAGTTATGATTATTATCCAATTTTATAATTATTGGATTATTTTTTATATTTCGATTATAAATTTGGTAGTTATGAAATAATAGGGGTTTTACATGAGTTGGATTATATAAGTAATATTTTAAATATTAATACTTTTGTTTTGGGAAAATAGAGAAGTTGGTACTGCGGCCGTCCCTGATGGAGTCTACCGTGGAGAAGAGAACGACGCAAGGCAGAGGAGGACGCACTGCCGCTCCCACCGTGAATCGCGACCAGAGGAAGAAGCGGGTCATGCAAAAGGAGTAGAGGGTGGTGCTTGTGCCACTACGCCCCTTGCCGCCGCCGTCGAGGTCACCACGCAGTCCACCTTACCAGCTTCTGAAAGAGAATCATGGTGGAGCTCCGTTTCTGCTTCTAGGAAAGCCAATAAAGGGAGAGAACGCCATTGAGTGGAGGAAAACGCCGCTGTCGTGTTTCTCGGTCACTGGTAGTGGAGCTCGCATCGCTGGGTCAGCCGCCGTTCTTACCATTGCTCTGCTTGGGTTCTGTGTTGAGCACGCCGCCGTTGCCTTTGGAAGCCGCTACTGAGGCCAGGATGCTATGGTGGTTGCTAATGGAGCCGCCGTTGATGAATGTGATGCGGCTATGTTGATTCTGAGTTGCTGTGTCACGGCAGAAGTAAGAAACACACTGGAATGGCAGCATCAGAGCTGCTGTTCAGTTGATGCCGCTGCCTGGGTCGTTGTGGTACAAGCCGCCGTTGATAGAGCTGCTCTATTTAGTGATTTCTGCGAGTTTTGACCTTTCGGTAAGGGTTTTAAATTTGTGGTTTCGGTCATTTGGAATTTCGAAAAGGTTTTGATGTTGCGCGATTTTTATAGATGACCCACCGGAGCTTCTGGCCACTGCCGGAGCTGTTGCCGAGCCGGTTCGAAATCGCAGCTGTTTTGTTTTGTTAATTCGGTGAGTATATCTATTTTCGAAAGCTCTGCGTTAGTGTTCTGTTCTGTGCAATAAAGTATTTGCGATGTTAATGATTTTAGGAGTTAGAATCCGGTTCGTTTATGCCGCTTGTAGCTGTTTCTGCTTTTGAGAGAGCAAGCAGAGCCGAGGTTCTGATAGCCGGTGATTTTGGGCTGAGCAAAAAGGAATCAGTTAACGAGTTTGGGCTATGGAATTGCGTTTTGAGGTAGGGACGCTTTCCAAAAACTATGTTTTATATATTAGAATTATTACATATGGATACTGATGTGAGATATTGTGTATTTGGTGATTGTATCTGCCTTATGTATTATTTGATTGACTCGAATGATTATGGATGTTGGTTTGGCTGAATTGTTGTGCGGCTTTGTGAATTGTAATGTTTGAAGTTGATTCTTTAAAGATTTGAAATCTAAGTTTAATCCGTTGAGGATTGATTTGATTTAAGTTAATTATTTTGATAATTTGAGAAGTCGAATGCATTTTTGAATTCAGCCTGGTTTACTTTAATTGACTTGGTTTTGGACAAATGATTTATTACTAAACCGATTCTTTTAAGCTTTGGAAATGAGTTAAATTAGTTGATATTGAGTTGATTTTGAAATGGTTTCCTTGAGATATGCCACTGAGGCGACTGTTGGATTTAGCTTGCTTTTGAATTGATTTCTGGTTTTGAGCTGTTGAAAAGGAATGAGAAATGGTTTAGTTGGGACCCGAACCGGGTGGCAAAAGTCCAAGTTTTAGGGGAGGTGCTGCCGAAATTTCTACAAAATCCTACTCTTGTTTGTAAAGTTATTTAAAAAGGGTTGGATTTGAGAAATTGTATTATTTGATTTATTAAGAGAATATTTATGTTTTCAAGCTTAATTTATTTAATGAACTTTATGCGTTGAGTTCGGCTTATTTAGAAATGAACTATTTGTACAGTTTGAATCACTGAAGGAAAGAATGATGCTCTAATGTTGATTTCAATATAAAAAGGAGCTTTTAGTGATTTTAAAGGAATCTAGACTTTTGATTGAGTAATCAAGTTTGGGGCATTTTGTAAGAGTTAGAAAAATGGGTTCCAAAAAGAAACCTGAAAGTGGTTTGATTCAAATGAATCGGTTCCGTTTCAAATGAGTCGATTTTTGGACCGGGTTGGAACTTGTGATTTTGTATGATCGGTTTCATAATAAATTCAGTTTTTATTTACTTGAACCGAGAATCTATGATTTCAAGAGTTTCAATGAATTTAAGGAATTTATGTAAGTTGACCTTCCCTAAAGATTCGGGACTCTGGCGAGAAATTTTTGTTATAAAATCCCATTGTTGGATGGGTGATTTTGAATGTTCCCAAAATGAATCTTTAACTTTCCATGGTTTTGGAAGTTTTGGAAAGAGAATGACGAGAGTGGCTTTGTTTTAAAAAGGGAACTCACTTTTAGAAAATTTGGCTTATGAGCCTGAGATAATTTGAGAAATGAGATCTTTAAAGCCAAAGCTGAAAAGAGTTGAAATTTGATTTCAAAGTGAAATGGCTTGAGAAAAGTGATTTATGGCTTAAATGCCGGTTTTATGAATTTGATGATGTGGAATGGCGGAAGTGCTGTTTGTTATGGGCCGGAATGGCTGTGTATGATTATGAATATTGACTGGTTCTGGATTGAACCGTGAGCCGGAATGGCTGTGTATGATATTGATTTATGGCTGGTTGCCAAATGAGTTATGGGCTGTGTGGCTGATTATGAATTATGAGTTTGAGCCGAAGGGCTATATTTATTGATAAATTGGCTGGTTCTGTATTGAACCGTGAGCCGGATGGCTGGGATGAATATTGATTTTGAATTGAATGAATGTATGTTTGAGATCCTGGGTAGTAGCAAGGGTTGTGGTTCGTCCCACTTGCTCTAGGTCAGAGACTGTGACGCCTGGGTAGTAGCGGTAGTAGTGGTGATTTCACTCGCTCCAGGTTGAGCTTTTAAACACCCGCCTCGGTAGTAGCCGCAGTAGTGGTTATTCCACTGGCTTTGGGTTGAGCGGGTAGTACCAATGGGGTTGTAGGTCAAACCTACTTGTTCCGCGATGGGTGTTTCTGTCCATGGTTAGCTACCAGGACGTGTCGGGTTGGCTATATAACCGACAGATGATATCATCAGCCACTAGGGACAGGCATGCATTATATGCATCTATGTGACATTGTTTTGGTGTGCATACTGTACTTGGTTTGCCTATGTGATTAATTGCTAATTGTTCTACTTGCAATAACTGTTTGCTTGTGCTTGCATCTTCCTATTTGTGATTGCTACTGAGACTCTGTTGGACTGTGGTGATTGGTTGATGGTTGGATTGTTTGGGCCTAGGGCCGTGGGTGAAATGAGATAGACCAATGATTGGTTTTGGTTTTGTGTTTCTGATTTTGGAAAAGTATGAAATGCTAATTTAGTTCAACATGGTTAAACCTTTTTGAAAGGCTTTTGAGTTTTGAGAATTGAACGGTTCCTCTTTTAGAAAGGATTTCCGACTTTACTTTTATTGTAAACCGTTGTTTTTGAAAAGAGGCATAAGACGGTTATAAATCACTAGTACGGTTTATCTTCATGTATCCTATTACAGTAATTCCCAAAAACCCTCTACTGAGAACCCTTTCGAGGATGATGTTCTCACCCCCTACATTTTTTCCCTTTCAGGATGTGGGCGCAGAAGTCATAAAGAGTTTATTTAATTGTTGTTGAGATGTTCTGTATGGCTTTAGATTATTATTTATTGTACCCTCGCCTTTATCTTGAGATATTCTGTAAGAGGGATAGGAATTGTATTGGATACTGCTTGTGATATTATTTATAAATATATGTATCTATATGGATGTATTCTTTATGAGTTTTTGTAAGTTATATGGTATCTATGGATGTACGTTGTCGAATGAAAGTATTCTTGGGAGCGGTATTGCGGTTTAAAGTTCCAAACAGGCTCATATTTTAGTATTAAATAGTATAATTGTCTTCGTAATGTCCGAGCTATGAGAGTTACGCAGCCGGAAGCGTGAGCTTTGGTAGTTAGGGTGTTACATTATGGTATCAGAGCAGTCCTTCCTGTAGAGCCTGAGGAATGGACCGACTATGCTTCAATTGCATACTCTGAGCATTTGTCATGTATTAGGTCTTATCGGATGACGAGAATTAGAGCTTTAAGTGCATGACGGCCTATTGATTAACGCTGTTAGTCTTGCATTACATAATTCTTGATATTAAGTTTGGCCGGCTTAATACTAGTGAATTATGTACATGAGAGCACTGATGGGTTATCATAGGCGATACACGAGTTTCGAGTAAAGTGAATCGCGGGTTTTGGGAACATTGAAAACTATTTCTCGAGCCTATTCAGTTGTGTGTCATGAATTCCGTTCGAGTCGACTTGTTCTTTCATAGCCTAACTTGAGATTCTTGTTTGCCACTCCTCTTGGAAAGTAATTTGATGTTTCAACTCTATTTCCTCTTTCATATGTATTCTTGACTGATCTTAAATATGTATGCTTGTTTAGAATCCTTGTTGCATCTATCTTTCTCTATTTGAGTTCTTCTTGATTCACGTGTTCGTTGCTATAGCTTTGAACTTGTCTTAGTGTGTTGTGCCTTCTATCTCCGGATTCCGAGTCCATTCTTAGAGAAATTGTTGATTCAGTTTTTCTCTTATTTGAGAGTGATTACAGCCAATTTTGAGATTTTTATGAAAATTGCTGTTAAAAAGATATATACTTATCTATATGGGCAATTTTGAAGATTTCTTATATAGTTTGACAACTATTTATTTCTAATACCTCATCTGTGCTTTTACTGTGTTATGGAACTGCACCTTCTTAAAATACAATTTGACTTTCTAGCGATTTTACTATAGTTCCAATGCTCATCTTTATGTGAATGTGTATTCGAGTATTTTTCAAAATTTTGGAAAGGATTTCTCACTTTTATCTCGGTTGAGTTTCGTTTGATGAACTACACTTGATTTATTCTTGGTTTGAGTTTGATTTAGCATACCACATTGTTTATGTCATTGCTGCTTCTTTTGAAAATGTTGGACTCATAGTTTTCTTCTTACGAACGGACTAGATTCTCTCTTAAGCCTTCCATCTCTACGGACGCCATACTTGACTTTGTCTTTAACTAATCTTTTGCACCTTGTGAACATTACCATTGGTTTTGGTTCTCCTTCTCTTGTAAATTTCATCCTTATGTGAGTCAGTTTGATTCGTTTTGAATTAGTGTATCGTTTATCTTCTCATTGTCTCTAACAGCGTTTTTAGTCAAAAATTTATCCTTGAGAAGTTACTAATGATTGAGTTGTCTTTTCCTATGATTTTTGTATTCTTTTGAATCAATTGAAAGCTGGTTTGATGTCTCACGTCTAGTGGATCTTGTTTTAACTATTTTGATTTAAGATTCCTTCTTTAATGGCTTGACTCCTTTTAAGTACATTCTAATCTTCTTGAATATCCTTCCGAGATGGTAATTTCAAGAACACTTTGGAGTCTTGTTTTGAACTTTTAAAGAAGTTTTGAATTTTCTTTGAAGAAATTCTAAACGGAATTTATTTTCTGTTGCTTGATTGAGATTGAAACCATTGTTCAATTTTTGACAAAAGGTTTTTAAAGTTGACATGCGCTATTTTAAATGAGGTTTTAAAAAATTTCCTTGTTTAATGGAAACATGTTCTTTTGTAACGCACCGCTTGTTTCCTTACCAAATTGTAAGAAAAATTTTACCTCAGAATTTCTTTTCTAAAGAGAGTTTAACTTCCTCTTTTGTCCTCGCTATAAATGTTATACACGCTTGCTTAAATATGGACTTTGGGAATTTTTGAACAAGCATTTGATTTCTCTTCCGAGTTTTATGATTGCTTTTGGTTAAATTGTGCATCTAATGATCTTTCTAAAATTTTGAGGAAATGTTTGAGCTCTTAGCCAAACTTGTGTGCACTTTGTTTTTAAAATTCTACATGATCTACTTCAAACATGAAATTGTATCAAAGCAAAGCCACGTTTGTGCCTTTGTTACTCTCTTGAAGAATGTTTATTACTTAACTTTCTTCTAAGCTGCGAAGTGATATTCCTGCAAGTTTTCAATTCTTTTATGAACAATATATTCGGAAGTGTTTTTAATCGTGCTTTTGAAGTTCTGTGAGTTTTGTCTTGGGTTTGAGGGATTCTTCTCAATAAACCTCATATTTCTTCGACTCAGCTTGAATTTGTTTCAAACTAATGTGCTGATCCTTCTCCTTGTTGATCCTATTGTATTTCTTTGATTCAAGGGTTATCTTTAAGGTTGTCAATTGAATTGTGTCTAGCAAACTTCATTGCTTGAGTATCCTTGGTTATCTGGGATTGGATACATTCTCTCAAATATATTATTGCTATCCTTGACATTTGACTCTCCTTTCTAAATCTTGTATCCTTCTGAGCAGACTTGAGAATTGTTTTGATATCACGTGCAACTTGTAGATGTAGTAGCGCGATGCGTTAGTTCTTTAAGACGTGATATGTGTATATGGAAGGTGAAACGGTAGGTGTACCTTGTTATGAGTTGTGGGTGTTTTGTCCCTTGCAAACGAGCTTGCGGGTGTTAGGCTCATGATTGGCTATGAGGTTGTAAAATGATTGGTGGAGTTGGAAAATTGAAGTTCTGAAGTGGGAACAAGATTTGTCAGCGAACGTTATGCCGCGGTTTAAAGACAAACATGCTTTGCGGCCTTTTACCACCTTGCTTTGTGAACGCCTATCTTGATTTGCACCTATTTTGGCACCTCAAGTCTTTGTAAAGCCTTGAGATCATATGACCTTGTGCATTGAGCCTATCTTGTAACGTTTGCTTTGCAATCACACTCCTACCTTTGTATCTTTATGCATACGACCATCAAAGTATTTAAAAATCGTATATATGTTTATATTTTGGGATATATTTTTGCTTTTTCCTTAAATGTGTTCAAGGGTGAACTGTTATGAAATTTCTTTCGTTTTGTATCAATTTTCGAGGGCAAACATTTTTATAAGGTGGGTAGAATGTAAGGTCCAGAACTTTTAAAAAGTCTTATTATGATCAAGTCTCAAATTCTATGGTTATTTATAGCCTTAATTTCAGAAATTACTTTATTAAAGATAATTAAGGCGAGTTTTGATTTATTGAATTTGAGATGAGTTATGATTATTATCCAATTTTATAATTATTGGATTATTTTCTATATTTCGATTATAAATTTGGCAGTTATGAAATAATAGGGGTTTTACATGAGTTGGATTATATAAGTAATATTTTAAATATTAATACTACTATTTTGGGAAATTAGAGAAGTTAATTATATTATTCCACATTATTGGATTTGGGCATTTTATTGAAAATAATTTATGAAATTGATAAACAAATAGTATTTCCTATATATAATTAGTATTGGATTTTATTTGGGTTTCAATTACTATATTGCCCCTAACCCTAATTTTTTGGAAAAAAAAAAACACACGCACACACCAAACACCCTCAGCAAACTCACCCAAACCTGAAACCCTAACCTCCCTCAACACCTTCAGCGCCGCAAACCCCCCTTACTGCCGCCACCTCACTCACAGTCAACACACAAACACAGGGACAGGGAAGAAGGGAAAGATAGCACCGCTGCCGTCGCCGTCCTTGCTCCGAACTCGCCGACGAGTGGTCGCCACTGTGGCGCACCGAGAGGAGAGAAGTCGTGCCTGGAAGTCGTCTTGTTCTGCCGCCAAGGGTTCCATCTCAGTCAACCTGTCGCGGTTGGTACTGCGGCCGTCCTTGATGGAGTCCACCGTGGAGAAGAAAACGTCGCAAGGCATAGGAAGACGCGTTGCCGCTCCCACCGTGAATCGCGACCAGAGGAAGAAGCGAGTCATGCAAGAGGAGCAGAGGGTGGTGCTTATGCCACTACGCCCCTTGCCGCCGCCGTCGAGGTCACCACCCAGTCCACCTTGCCAGCTTCCGAAAGAGAATCATGGTGGAGCTCCGTTTCTGCTTCTAGGTGGAGGAAAGCCAATGAAGGGAGAGAACGCCATTGAGTGGAGGAAAATGCCGCTGTCATGTTTCTCGGTCACTGGTAGTAGAGCTCGCATCGCTGGGTGAGCCGCCGTTCTTACCATTGCTCTGCTTGGGTTCTGTCTTGAGCACGCCGCCGTTGCCTTTGGAAGCCGCTGCTGAGGCCAGCATGCTATGGTGGTTGCTAATGGAGCCGCCGTTGATGAATGTGATGCGGCTATGTTGATTCTGAGTTTCTGTGTCATGGCAGAAGTAAGAAACACACTGGAATGGCAGCATCGGAGCTGCTGTTCAGTTGATGCCGCTGCCTGGGTCGTTGTGGTACAAGCCGCCATTGATAGAGTTGCTCTGTTTAGTGATTTCTGCGAGTTTCGACCTTTCGGTAAGGGTTTTAAATTTGTAGTTTCGGTTATTTGGAATTTCAGGCATGCATCATATGCATCTATGTGACATTGTTTTGGTGTTCATACTGTACTTGGTTTGCCTATGTGATTAATTGCTAATTGTTCTACTTGCAATAACTGTTTGTTTGTGCTTGCATCTTCCTATTTGTGATTGCTACTGAGACTCTGTTGGACTGTGGTGATTGATTGATGGTTGGATTGTTTAGGCCTAGGGCCGTGGGTGAAATGAGATGGACCGATGATTGGTTTCGGCTTTGTGTTTCTGATTTTGGAAAAGTATGAAATGCTAATTTAGTTCAGCATGGTTAAACCTTTTTGAAAGGCTTTTGAGTTTTGAGAATTGAACGGTTCCTCTTTTAGAAAGGAATTCCGACTTTACTTTTATTGTAAACCGTTGTTTTTGAAAAGAGGCATAAGACGGTTATAAATCACTAGTACGATTTATCTTCATGTATCCTATTACAGTAAGTTCCAAAAACCCACTACTGAGAACCCTTTCGAGGATGATGTTCTCACCCCCTACATTTTTTCCCTTTCAGGATGTGGGCGCAGAAGTCACGAAGAGTTTATTTAATTGTTGTTGAGATGTTCTGTATTGCTTTAGATTATTATTTATTGTACCCTCGCCTTTATCTTGAGATATTCTGTAAGAGGGATATGAATTGTATTGGATACTGCTTGTGATATTATTTATAAATATATGTATCTATATGGATGTATTCTTTATGAGTTTTTGTAAGTTATATGGTATCTATGGATGTACGTTGTCGAATGAAAGTATTCTTGGGAGCGGTATTGCGGTTTAAATTTCTAAACAGGCTCATATTTTAGTATTAAATAGTATAATTGTCTTCGTAATGTCCGAGCTATGAGACTTACGCAGCCGGAAGCGTGAGCTTTGGTAGTTAGGGTGTTACAAAATTGATCACGTTGATTTTCTCCGGGTGGTAAGCAAGCCAAATTCTCATGAAGGCACCAAACTACCCTCCTAGACCCATCTAAATGAGCACTACACCAATCCATGCTCCTCAATTTTGAGCTTCCAACTATAATGAGCCTAGATTTACAACGCCAACCACTAAGCATCCTCTTCTTACGCTTAATTCTGCAAAGCGTCCTAAGTTGGTCATCCATTTCAAGAATACCAAATTCAAGTGGGATAATAAAGCTAAGAGTTAGAATTTTTACCCACTCAAATGAAGGATTAGATGGAAAATTAGGTAGAGGAGTTCCCAACGGTCTTGATAAAGCACATTCCACTCCCGTCCATCCTCTTCTAGAGGCTTCCACCACTTGGCAAGGTTTTTCAAGCTCTACCTCTTGCCAAGTTTCCTCAAGCTCAAGTTCTTTCTCACCAATTTCTTCAAGCTCTTTCCATCACTCAAGTCATAAATAGGAGGTTTAGTGAAATATACCTCCTCATCAATTCCAAGCCCAACGGGGGAAAGATTCCTCAAACTCAAAAGGATCATATGTTGATGCGAAATTATCATAGATAGGGGAGCTTGGTACTTGCCCCATTTCTTCCAATTCTTCAATCACATTGTGTCTTGGAGGTTATGCACTATCCTCCTCAACACCAATTTCACTCTTCATAGAAGAAAGCTCTTCAACTTGAGATTCCTCCTTACACTCAACATCTCCTAAATCTTCAACCACTAATTCCTCTTGTCCAATAATCTCTACCTCCTCCTCTTGTTGCACTTCTTGCTTCAACTCCTCTTTTCCACCATGAAGTTCCAATTTCTCCTTCTCATTGTGCTTCTCAACTAATCCTCCACATTCAACAATAGGAGTGTCTTGGATACTTGAGCACATTGAGGCCAATTGGCTCATCATTGCGGTTAAACTAACCACAAATTTCCCTAGCATCTTTTGCCCTTCTTCTTGCTTTAGATAACTAGCTAGAAGTTCTTGTTGTTCTTGCCATAGGGGTTGGAGAGATTGGTCCAATGAAGGGGTGGTGGAAGAGAGGGTTCATTGTTTGAGAAAAAGACATTGTAATTAGAAGGTGGATCATATTGATGAAAGTCTTGAGGTGGTGTGTAAGAAAATTGGGGCTCATGGGAGTATTGGTATTGGAATGGTGGTAGCTCTAAGTATGGTTCATATAGTGGTTGGTATGGTAGATATGGGTTAAGATCATATGGAGGTGAATGGTGATATGGGGATTGTGAGTGAGGTTGACAACAATGTTGAGGAATTAGGTTATATGCATATGATGATTGTGGTTGACACCCATAATGAGGGTCAATACACACATTAGATTGGTATGCATCAAGAGTTAGATTGTACCAATAAGAAGCCGGAGGAGGTTGTTGCCAATAAGGTTGTCTATAAGCTTGAGGCTCCTCCCACCTTTGATCTCCAAATCCTTGGTGCAAATCCTCATTAAAGCTTTCATTCCCTACAACATAATTATAACCAAACTCATAGTCAAAGGGATGAGAATTCATAGTGAAAGGGAAAATAAAAACAAAATCTAATAAGAAACAAAGAAAACCAAATCCTAAAACTAGCAAAAACTAACAAAGAAACAAAAGGCAAACATATTCACATATATACAATAGCCAATAACATAGCACTATTGCAATTCCCCGGCAACGGCGCCAAACATTTGATGTAAAGGATTTATTCCGATTCGGAATTTAACAAAATAATTTCGTTTGTGAGCATATCCCAAACCGATACTCAATCCTCACAATCAAATTTTAATATGTTGGTTGTCACAAGTACAAACCCCAATAAGAATTAACCGAAGTATTTAAACCTCGGGTCGTCTCACAAGGAATTGCAATGAAGTAGTCAATTATTGGCTATGAAGGGACAAGAGGATTTGATTTGGTAAAAGGGGCAAGAAAGTAAATGGCAAGAGAAGTAAAACAAACAATTAAAGAAAGCAAGTAATAAAAAGAGGCATTCATGGCAAGGATTGAGAATCTAGGCTTTCTATCCTAGTCACTAATCATAATAATAATTAACAAGAGATTATCTTATTTCGTTAACTCCAACAATGGAAGAAAGGTGTAATGTTATCTTCCATGAGAGAAAGTCAAATAAGACTAGTTAATCTCAATCCAAAAGTCTTAATCAACTTACTAATTGAATTAGCAAGAGATTAAAGTCAATAGAAATAATATTAACTAACAACTCTATATCACCAATCTAAATTGGGTATTAATGACTCAACATTGCCCAATATCTCTTTCCAAGCCAAGAATGCTAAAAAAATTACTATAACATCCAACCAAGCATTTTGTGAAACACTTGGAAGACATAAAAGAAAAGCATGGTAAAATTGCAAGAAATAGTAAATCTACAACTACCCAATGCAAGAAAAGTAAGATCAACAACTCAATTCAACAATAAAAGAATATCAAACATCAAATTGCATTAAAAGGGATCCAAATCCAACATGAGCATTCATAAAACTAAGGAGAGGCATAAAAGAAAAATTAACACTACAAACTAAGAGAATGAAAGTGTAGAAATAAGAAATTGTAAAGGAAATAAGATGAAAACAATAAATTAAACCTAGATCTAAGATGCAATCAACCTAAGAACCCTAATTCTAGAGAGAAGAGGGAGCTTCTCTCTTTAAAAAACTAACCTACATGATGCTATTCTACAACTAATTGTTCCCTCTTTGTCCAAGCTTAAATTCTGCATGAAATACTCTCAGAAACGAGTTGGATTTGGCCATGGGAAGCGCAGAAATAGCCCCCAGCATTTTCATTTAATGAGGTCACGTCCGAGCTGTGATGCGTACGCGTGGGTCACGCGTATGCGTCGTTTGGCATTTTACTTCTCACGCGTACGCATCATGTCACGTGTACGCGTCGCCTGGCGACCTCATCTCCATGCGTGCGCGTCATGCCACGTGTGTGCGTCGATGAATGCACTCCAAATCCTTGTTTTTCCATGAGTTCTCCACTTTGCATGCTTTTCTCTTCACTCTTTTGATCCATTCCTAGCCTTTTCAATCCGAATTCACTAACAAACACATCATGGCATCTAGTGGAATCAAAGGTGAATTAAAACTGGCAAATTAAAGGACTAAAAAGCATGTTTTTACACTTAAGCACAAATTAAGGAAAAATTACAAAATCATGCTATTTCATTGAATAAATGTGAGAAAAATTGATGAAATTCCCTAAAATTAACACAAGTTAAACCACAAAATTAGGGATTATCAGTGCTCTCAACCCATTTAAATCTGTGTTAAATTTCAGTTGCCCTCTTTTATCATGTTTGTCATCAAAGGGGAGATTGTTGAGCTTAGTTTGATTTTGGGATAACATATGATGACAAAAATTATTTGGGTTAAAAGCCCGATTTTGGCTTAATATGTGTTTTTAGTAATCCAGGCCCAAGTATCCAAGGTCATGCTGCTTCAGCCCAAGACTAGCATATGCTTCAGCAACTTAAAGAGCTAAAGCTCTTCTTTGTAGCACCGCTCAGCAAATAAAAGCTTATGTATTTGCTAAAAGAAAAAGTGAGGACAACTGGAACAAAAAGGGAACAACAACAATGCAAGGACAGGTGTGGCTTTGTGAAAGCAAAAAGGACACAAGGACAATCTCCACTATCCCAAGAAAATCAACAGAGCAACATTCGGCTAGTGGGTGAGCAAAGCACAAACTTACAAATAGCAGTAGTAGTAAGGAAAATGGAGGAAAATGAAAAAAGGAGTGCATACCAAGGAAGAAAGCAAAGCAAAGGACAACAGAGGTGGTGGACGGGCTCCTCATCCAGCAGAGTTAATGGAGCATGATGAAGAAGGACTGCATGCCAGCAGTGACAACTCCAACGGGCAATAGGGACAAGCAAATGGAAGAGGTAAAAATGAAGGCAAGCTGAAGACATATAAGGAGCATCATTCCAACATTTGGAAACAAGAAAAAGAGGAACAGAAAATTAAGAGCATCAATCACTACTGTGGAGCTGAAATCTTTTTCTTCTACTCAAGCTTAATTTCTTATTTTCATTGTTATGGTTGTCTTGTGTCATCTTAAGTTTTGAGAAAAGGCTTAGCTTGTGAGTTTTAAAATCTTAGAGAGAAAAGGCAAGAGTGATGCAAACAGAGCCTCTGATTTCTGATGTAATTGAGTTGTTGAACTAGGATTAGTTCCCCTTGTCAAGTTGGGTTAGCACTTGGTGAGTTTGAATATGTCTAGATTCTCCTTCCAAGTTAAGACAGCACTTTGGGTTGCTAAGTTTTGGTGAAGAAAGTTTAGGGGTAGATACTAGTTGAATTAGGGAGTAATTCAATAGTATTGGTGAGTGTAATTAGTGGATTATAGTGAAAATTTTACCATGGTTTGTGGTGGAGACTGGACGTAGGATTCATTGCACTAAGAATCCGAACCAGGATACATGCTGGTCTCTTTCTCCTCTTCCCTTCTCTTTATCTGTTCTGCACATGAGACAAAATGAAATAATCTCATACAACTTAAGCTTCCGCAAAAACAGAGTCTGAAATTTTAATTTAGTGCAAACTTGATTCAACCTCCCCCTTCTCAAGTTCAATCAGTACCATCAGAATTGTTCTGTTCTGGACAAGAATAATTATTCAGTGATGCCAATTAAATAAGAATATTATGTTACAATTTCATTGAAGACTAAACAGAAATATCATAAAGAAGAGTGTTAGGGACTAGCAGATTTTTTGATTTATAGCCGTCAATTAGTTATCATTAGTATTTTTAATTAATATCTCGTAAAAGCTTTTCTATTATAGTCAGTTGTATATTGTCAATTCTACTCCGTGGCAATCAGTTTTGCAATTTTGGGAGGTTTCAATGCAATTATTTACCTAGCTGGATCATGCTTTTCATCAAAGCCAGGAACTTATTAGAAGAACAAGACCGTATGATGCAAATTAAACTATAAGATAGGAGATAATAATCAATTTCGTCTCCTAATTTTACACGATAATTAAATTTATCTTTTAGTTTTTAATTAAATTGATTAAGTTAGCATCTAATTTTAAATCATAAATCAAGTTAGTCATTCAGTATTTAGTTGTCTTGATAATAATATTAACAAAGAGCTACGTAGTACGTCAACTATCACATGATTATGTTAGTTTTAGTTTGCATTGTATGCCTCATGTTTTGCGTTTTTCATCTTGAGATCTTTGTACGGTGTAATTTTTTATTAATCTTTGATGGCAATATCTAAAGAGGTTAGTGATGGATGTTTGAAAACTTGGTTGTAACTCTTTCTATTTGGTCGAAACTCTTTGAACAATCTAAAAACTATCACATTAGGTAAGTTGATACAGGAGAAAATGTGTTTCGATCAATGTAGTCCTTCTTAGTAAAGTGACAAATAAATCTATGAGTATTTATATTTCGGACAGATTAGTTTTTAAAAAAAAAATTTAATAAAATTCTTTAGGATAGTAAATGTGAATATACTACCTTTAAATTAGACCTTATAATTAAGGTAAAAAGTCTTAATTTAAACTAACTTATTCATACTTATTATTCTAGAAGATTTTATTGGTCATTTTTTTAAAGACTAATTTGTTCGAAATATAAATTCTCAAAATTTTATTTGTCACTTTATTCTTAATTGTAAATACAAATCAGTCCACATAGTTAGTCAATACAATCCCTTATTAGATTCTTTTGTTAGTAATGACTAACATCAAAGGCTGAGTTGGAACATTAATTCACACATATAGCCATAAATATCATGTGTAAAAAGGTGACAAATCAATTTCCGTAATTATTCGTATCTATTGTTGAGGTCACAAGCTTGAGAGATTAGGAAATCTGAGATCCTAACTTGAGCGACGACAGAATTAAGTCGGGATAGCTAATTGCAAGACACTCATATGCTTAAGTCAGTAGTGTTCTCAAATTTAGAATTTATTATCTTTCATGTTGAGTTTTCTTTTTCTTTTTATTTCTTTTTTTCAAGATAACTGTCTTCTAAGCATTTATTGCTTTTAATATATACTTTTAATTAATGCCATGATTTGACAATTTTATGAGTTTATGACTTTGATTAGTATTAATATCGTATACTCGTTAGCCAGTAACATGGTATACTACTCATTTATTTGCAATCATAAGTACGCTATCTTTGTCCAAAACAATGTCCTAACTCGGATTTCTTGAGTTAACGACTTTGTTAAGGGTACCCGAATTTAGTGAATCAATGCCTAATAATTTTTATTTTTGTACATTTAAAGTGACAAAAATTTTTGACAAACTTTTTAGTTTCTTTGGTTTCAGTTGTAACTTCCCTTAGTTTACAAACTGTCAGGATTTTAAAACTATAACTTCTTTCTCCATCAATTAATGTCACATTACTTCGCAATTTAATAACTCACACTTTAATTTTCACTTCAAAAATTTTTCATAAACTTCCCTGGACTTCTCCCTACTTCTTCCACGCTCGTGTCTCAGTGAAGAATGAGTTCGTTTTCTACATCCATCTTTAGGCACATCGGCCAATAAATTTACAACAAACCAAGTAAGATTTCTGCCTCTAACAATCATTTTCGCTCATTTTTTGCAAAAATCATTCGTGTGCATTTTGTTTTGAAATTTTTATACTCTAGAAACTTTACTCCCTGACACTGTTGCATGCATTTTGTAAGGTACCACATCGGTTGGGGAAGGGAACGAAGCATGTCTTATAAGGGTGTGGATACCTCTCCTTAGCATGACGCATTTTGACGAGTGAGTGTGGGGGGTTCGACTATCATCCCTATCGTCAAACTCAAAACCGTGAGGACTTATGTGCCAAAGCGGATAATATCATGCTAGCAAGTGGTCTGGATTGTTACACATTTTTTCCATGATTCTAATATTCATTTTTGCATTCATAGTTTTGATTAAACAAATGTAGTAGGATTACCACTTGTTTTAGTTTTCCCTAATTTAGTAGTTCTAATTTAGGTTTTGATTGCCTCTTTTTTGGGATTTCTTGTCCTTTCTGGTTTTTCTAGAAATTGGTGTTTTTTTCTAAACTTTTTTGGTGAATTTTAAAGTTTCCTTTTGTAATATAATGTTGATACCCTTGTAAATTTTTCGAGATGCTAAGAAAGAAAGAGATTGTATTCTGTGAGCGTGTTGGCACCTCTAAACATCTGAGACTCCCACTTGCCCCAATTCTTCCAATCAATCCAAGCCTTGAGCTCAAAGTGGATATTTACTCTTGGATTTTTGAGGAAGTGAAATCGACGCCTTCTTCCATTATACAAGACGAAATAGATAACTTATGAGAAGGCGAGGTCATCTTTAACTCCTACTTATGTAATTTATGTGTTGTTGGTTCCAAGTCCTAATGAACACTTATGTCATATAAACGAACATGCTAGAAATGCTCCAGATTGATTGTGGATGTACGAGACCTTATTTTTTCGACTTGGAGTCCGACTTTCATTTTCTGACTTTCAAATGAACGTCTGAAAGCACACTAAATGTGCGCATTCTTAACTTCACCTTAATAACTGGGCTATCAATTGTATTTTTAAATTGTTGTGTTCATTCTTAGATCTCGAACTTTTCATTAGAGTCTTCTTTTATTTTTTTTTACTTTGACCATGTTTTTAGTTTCTAAGATCGCGGATTTATCTCTTTCCGAAGTAACCCAATAAAAGAATATTTAATCTTTTGGAGGAATCCTACCATATATTTAAAAAAAAGTTTTAAAATTAACAGGACAGAGGGTACAACACCTTTCTTCATGACTTTAAAGAATTAAAAAAGGTTTAACTTTTACTGGAATTATTATATCATTAATTAATAATTTATTTTCTAATCTTATAAGCATGAAAATTAAATTCATAAACTCAAATTTTGGGATAAATATGTTAATCTCTTAAATAGAATTTTTAAATTAAATTTTAATAATAAAATAATATTTCTAGTTTTTTCTTTATTGAAAATTTTGTAATTAATTTGTTTTAAACAATTACTTTGAGATTTTATTTTTTGGTATATTGAGTATGATTTTATTTTGATACTTTTTATTTTTTTTTTCTATCTATGCATGGATGTTCTAGAAACGTACAACTATTAAAACATATTTTAAATAATAAATAGAATAGTTTCTTATAATAACTAGAATCAAAAGAATTTAAGATAAAATAGTCATTAAATATAACATATATTATTGGATTTTTACAATTAATGAAAGAATTAGTGTAAATAGATGCATAATTAATATATAATTATGAAATAAATAATATTATAATTTAATATCAATTAAATTGATCATTAGATTGATTATTGTAATAAATACATGAAAAAAAAATCAAACATCGTTTGTATTCTTACAAATTGTATGACATTTTTAAATTATTGATACCTAATAATTAATAAGCCCTTAAAATAATAATAATTGGGACTTCATAATTGAAATTATAATTTCTTAATAAAAAAATTTTCTATTTAAATTTTGAGAGTAAAATAATGTTTTAAATAATACTAAACATAAATAAATATAATATATAAATTTATCTTATAATAAAATAAAAAGAAGATGTATATTAATATATTAGTATACAAATGGTAAGAATTATATATTATTAAAATTATGATGCGTGCATTAATATTTTAAATCAATTAATGAAAGAAAAGTATATTATATTATTACATTATTAGAAGAAAGATAATATTTTAATTTATTACGTACTAATTAAATGTATTAAACGTGATTTATATAAATTGTACTATAATCATACATAATTTTTTAAAATTAGAGAATTAAATTTTTATATCATTAATTAATTATTAATTATTAAATTAACAATTAAATTAATAATTAAATTATTATATACCAATTGTCACTATTACTAGGTTATGTTCTAACATTCAGTTTAATATATTGTTACATATCGTATTAACTAAAATTTTTATATATATTTTTTATTTGTTATTTTCTTTGTAGGTATGATCTTATTAAGAATGTCGAGGTAATATTCAAGTATAAAGTTTGGAAATTTAAAGTTAGGGTACTTTGATTGTAGAGTGTAAAACAATTTAAAACGTAGACACAAAAAATTTTAATTAAAATGGTTCTAATTGATGAAGAAGTAATTGTAATTTGTATATCAATAATAAACTAATTATATTGTGTACAATTTTTAATTAATTCTTTCTTTTGATATTATTTTATAAAGGTGTTCTATATAGTGTACAATTAAAATGTAAATATATCTCTATTTGAAAAAGAGTATCTTAAAAAAGAGTTTATGATATAATTAACCTTGACACAATTAAAATAATATTAGGTTGAAATCAACTAACTATAAATATAAAATTTATTTCAAGAAGAATATTATTTTGTACTTACTTGAAGTCTTTTCAATTCTAACAATTTTTGTTTTGCTTTGAACTAAACTAATTAATTTAAATACAAATTGTATAACCTTATCTATTCTTGGAGTATTTTTTGTTTAGTTCAAAGCAAAACAAAAATTGTTAGAATTGGAAAGACTTCAAGTAAGTACAAAAAGAAGAAAAGCCACACGAAAGGAAGGCTTCTTCGCACAACGACAACAGTTCAAGTCTTACTTATCTGACTTAATAACTACCTCCTAAGATATCTCTCACTTATTTAGAAGGGAGATTATCAACAACTTCTTTAAAAAAAGGGAACGCTTATCCACCGCTAAAGGTGAAGCTACTCTATAAGGTGGTTCAATATTTTACTATAGATACACTGATACTTTCAAGTATATTTATGACCCAATCTACTAAAAACCTGCTTAAAGTCCTTGCTAACTTAGACATCGGAATCTCTTGCAGGTACCACCCCCACCTCCACACGAGGAACTCGGACAGCAGCACATTAGCTCCAATACAAGTTAGATGCTGCCACAGAAGGAGCCTGGACCTCACGTCCAAACCAAAATACAACCCAATTTTAGGTAACCCTTGAAACATTGTCGTCGTTGCCAAGGACCTGAAAGTCTACATCCCACCATGGTGGACGAACAATTTGAAGACAGATGCATTGCATCTGAGTCCGAGCCAGAACCTCACAATGATGACCGAGCACTTGTGATACCCCCACCACGGGAAAGAAACGCCCCCCATGGGGAAGAAACATCAGGAAACTCCCATCCACGACGAATTCACTCAGAAATCCACTTACTGAGGCGAAGGAACCTCCTTATCTGACGAAGATATTAGGACAAGTAAATGGACATTGCGGTCGATTGGAATAGCTCGAGCAGAAGGATGAAAGACACTGAGCAGCAGAAAGAAAATTATGAAAGAAAATGTGGCGACCGAGAGAGCTGGAGGAAAAACTCTCAAAGATAGAGGCCGAATTTCGAAATCAGAGCCATCAGACGGATCGGAAAGAAACTCCCCTGGGAGGGGAGGATCCATTCATTGAAGAGATCATATGAGCGTTCCCAGAAACTTTAAAAACCCCCGACATGAATCCCTATGACGGAACAATCGACCTGAGACATCACCTTAGCAATTTTAAAAGTTGGATGTATTTATCTTATATGTCCAATGCGACTCATTACAAAGCCTTCCTGACAACACTGACCAAAGCAGCAATGAAATTGTTTGACAACTTACCACCCAGGTCGGTAACCTACTTTGATGACCTGGCAAGGAAATTTCGTACCAATTTTCAATTCAGAAAGACAAAGTCATGCATGCTCTAAGCTTGATGGGGGTCAAACAAGAAGTCAGAGAAACCCTCCGAGATTATATGGAGAATTCAACAAAGCTTGCTTAGAAATACAAAATTTACCTCCTAAAGCAGTAATAATGGGTTTGGTTAACAGTCTTAGAGAAGGGTCGTTCTCCCAATCAATATCCAAGTGACACCCGACTTTTTTGTATAAAGTACAAGAGCAGGCAGAGAAGTATATTAACATGGAGGAGAATTTCTGACTTAAAAAACCAGCTCCAAAACCAAACCCTTCTTACCAAGCTCGGGATAAAGAAAAGGAGGCTAAGAAAAAAGAAGAGTACAATTCGGAAAAAACTCGAAGATACCATAACTACACCCCCACTCCGAGTTTCTCTTGTTGATGTTTACAGGAAAATCTGTCACACTGAAAAGTTTTCACCCCTCGTCCCATCAAGCACAAAAAGGCTGGAAGCCGGTCAAAATATTGCGAATATCATAAGCTATATGGACATTCTACTAAGGTGACCAGCCTTAAGATCAAGTGCCAATTCACATCGGTAGAACACCCTCAGGCCAACAGACAAGCTGAAGCTACAAATAAAATCATATTGGACGGGTTAAAATGCCAACTACAAGAGGCAAAGGGAGTATGAGCAGAAGAGCTTTCTCAAGTTTTGTGGGCATATTGGATAACTCCTTACTCAACAACAGGGGAATCACTCTTCCGACTTGCTTATGGTGTAGAGGCCATGATTTTTGTAGAGATTACTAAGGAATCTCCAAAAGTTAGATTTTATGATGAAGCGATCAATGTCCGAGTACAAAAGGAAGAACTCGACCTTCTCCCAGAAGTCTGAGAAAAAGCTCGAATAAGAAAAGAAGCATTAAAACAAAGGATGGCCTTACGATACAACCAGAAAGTCATCAGAAGAAGCTTCACCATAAACGACCTCACACTAATCCGAGATGACATTGGGGTTCAGAAGTTGGTGAGAAAAAAATGGCTACAAACTGAAAGGGAAAGGTTACTATAAGGTGTTCGACTTGAAAGGGAACAAGCTCCCTAGGTCGTGGCATGCAAGTAGGGCTAGAAGTGAGTCAAGCCAGCTCATGAGCCGGCTCAAGCTCGGCTCGTTAATAGCTTGATAAGCTAAGCTCGTGAGCTGGTGAGCCAAGCTTGAGCCTGGAATTGAGCTCATAAATTAAATGAGCCGAGCTTGAGCTTGGATAAGCTCAGTTTATTAGCTCGTGAGCTGGCTCGATTATATATATACATATGAAATAGTAATATATAATTATATATATTAATGATCTTAATTATTTAAAATTTTATATTTATTTATTACATATAATTTTGGTGTAGGACATAAATAAAAAATTTATATTTATTGATAGATAAACAATATATAAAATTGTTCTTTTTAAATATTTTTTAAAATATATAAGTTATAATTTATTGATATAAAATTATAGATTTTGTATTTATATTTCTATTATTTGAGCTAGCTTATGAGCTTGAGCCAGCTCGTGAGCTTTCGGTGAGTCGAGCTTGAGTTTAAGAAATAGGCTCGATTGTTAATGAGTCGAGCCGTGAGCCAAGCTCAATTTTGGTGAGTCGAGCTTGAACTTGGTCTAGCTCGGCTCAGCTCGGCTCACTTCCAGCCCTACATGCAAGTAACTTGAAAAGGTATTATAGCTAGAGGAGCATGCCTTGCTCCTAGTGTACTCTTTTTTCTAACTTCATAGTTTTTTTCCAAAAGGATTTTTTTAAGGAGGTTTTAACGAGGCATCATAGAAAGGGCTAAGGATCATAAGAAAAATCCTTAGTAGCAAACAAATTAATGTACACCCTTTCTCTTATTAATAATAAAAAATTTCTTTACTAGTTTTCCCATTTCAAACGCATTCATTTAAGCTAAAAAAACTGCGAAAATTGTTACCCAACCTATACGGTTGGCAAGATGAAGCAACGAGGTACAAATTAATGTAAGAACTTAGGTAAGCAGTTAGTAACTGACCTCAAAATAAGTCAGACAAAAACAAAATGTAAAAGTAACTTGGCAAAAGTCCGATTACTCAAAGTCGGAGCTCAAAAAGGAAAAAATAATACTTGTATATAAAAGGTCCAAAAAGGACTGATCTACTTTGCCGACGTCTTATCTAACTTAGCAAAAAACCACAGCAAAAGTTGTTAAAATAATAAAAATTTGTGTTCAACTAAACAGCTGTATCGACTAAAGAAACATGTTTCAAATGACACAATCATTTATGCCAAACAACCATTATTAAAATAGTGGAGGAAGGTTTTTAACAAAATATAAAAGTTGTTCAAACTACAACAAGAGCAAAATAGAAATTGTTTAAAACTAACCATTATAAGAGTTAACTTGTTCATAAAAGACCCACAGGTTCGGGCCATTCAAGCTAGAAATTCAAAAGAAATTACAAAGGGTGGAACTACTCTCCAGTAATAACATCTTCAATTCGAGCAGAAGAGGTAAGAACATATTCAGAAACGGACATTGCAGGGATCGGGAGAGTTGTAGAAGGAAGAGGCTCACCATCTAACTGAGGGTCGGGAACTTGAGAAGTTTGCTTGAGTTACGCCCACGAAGTTTTCGGATCAGGCATAGCAGTATCCTTTTCATCCTCCGGGGCAGGTATAATCTTCCCGTCCACCACTATATTGTCCGGGCTGATGAGGGAGAAGTCTGCCTCGGGAGCAACAACTCGGAACTGAGCCTTCAGATTTGCAACCATCTCGTCCATACCTTCGGCTACAATCTCTTCAAGCTCCGCATATCCGTCTTGGGCTTTAGTAACCTCGTCCACCAAATTGAGTTTTTCCCCAAAGACCTTGGTGTAACTCTCCTCGGATTTCTTCTTCAACCCCTTTGACATAGCCAAAGTGGCCTCTGCCTATTTGACTTTAGCCTGAGCTTTGCTGAGGTCGGAGAGCAAATACTCCCTCTCTTCCTCCAGCTCTTACTTAGACTCCCTTAAGGAGGCCACCTCAGCCTACGAGGCAATCAAGGAGCTCTCAGTAGCACTAAGGAGAGTCTTCTCAAACTCCCTGTCTGAAGCTACGCATATTCTAGCTGTTTGGACTCTGCCTTGAGGAAGGAGCTGAAGGTGGCTCTTAAGGGCGACATCATCCATGCTGATAAAGCTGTGTGGAAGTGTTCATACCCTGGGTCGAGATGTCCGACCTGGGATGTTCGACAGACAAAGCGACCGACCTCTTCAGGTCAGGACAACCCGACCTCTTCCCAAAAAGCTCGGTCAAGTCCCCAGGAAAGCCCAGAGAATGGCCCAAATAGAGGAACATGCCCCAAATCCTAAGGCAGCGAAAAGACTACAGAGAGAAGGGCGGTTCCCTTGAAGATAAGATGACCTCAATTAAAGATAAGATAAAGATAAGATAAGATAACTAACTTATCTTATCCACAGAAGGCCACATCTCACCATTATAAATACACTGGAGCACCCAAGTATAACTCATACTCTGATTCTACTCAATGCCTATTTAATACCCTTGCTAACTTAAGCATCGAAGTCCCTTGCAGGTACCCCCTACCCTCCGGGGACGAAGGATCAGTAGCACTTTCAGTCCCACAAGTCGGACACACCAGCTCCGGCAGCTATACACCTGCCGGACACGTCGCCTCCAACCAACACAACAGATCTCAACCAAGATCGACCTACAGTTTCAGGTAAACCCTCGGAACATTGGCGCCGTTGCCGGGGAACCTGGAAGTCATCCCAACACCATGGCGGACAACCATGACAACAACCACGACTCAGGTTTGGAGGATAGAATGCCACACAAGAACACAGATCCTATACTTAAAGATACTCCGGAACCCAATGGAGACAAAAATTCATCAAATCCAGGGGTGATAGAAGCACTTCAAAATCGATTAAAGCAACTTGAGAAAGAAGCCCAACATCAACGCGAAAAAGAAGAGGATCTACATCGGGAGATAAGGCGGCGCCGAGAATTAGAAGATAAGCTTATGAAACTCGAAGCCGATCTCAAAACTAAAGCTACACGGCCCTCCATAGAGGATAGCTTTCAAAAATATCAAGATCCATTCACCAGGGAAATTATGAAGACCAAAATACCAAAAGATTTCAAACTTCCGGATATGACTCTATATGACGGCACTTCGGACCCCAACCACCATCTCAGCAACTTCAGAAGTAGAATGTACCTCACTGGCGCCTCAGATGCAGTTCGCTGCAAAACCTTTCCAACAACTCTTACCAAGACAGCCATTAGATGGTTCGACAACCTACCTCCAAAATCCATCTCGAGTTTCGACGACCTGGCCAAAAAGTTCCTGGCCCGATTTTCCATATAAAGGGACAAAGCCAAACACGCACCCAGCCTACTAGGGATCAAGCAAGGAGATCGGGAGAGTCTTCACAACTACATGGAAAGATTCAACAAAACATGCATGGATATACAAAGTCTACCAACAGAAGCTGCCATCATGGGTCTCATAAATGGCCTACGAGAAGGACCATTTAGCCAATCTATATCAAAGAGGTACCCGACATCCCTAGACGAAGTACAAGAACGGGCGCAGAAGTACATCAACATGGAGGAGAATTCTCGACTTGGGGAAGCCTCGAGGTTCGGTTCTGCCTACCGAGATAAAGATAAAGAATCCAGGAAAAAAGAAGATCGCTCCAGAGAGAAAATCAAAAAATATCATAACTACACCCCTCTTAGGGTATCCCTGCTAGATATTTACAAAGAAGTCTGCCATACGGAAAAAATACCCCCAGCTCGGCCACTTAAAGGCAAAAGGGGAGGAGGAAATCGGAACGAATACTGTGAGTATCATCGAGTCGGAGGACATTCCACCAACGAATTCTTTGACTTGAAAAATGTCATAGAGAAATTAGTTAGGGAAGGAAAACTAGATCGGTTCCTGACCAACCGGGACGAAGAACCAAGAAAAAGAAGAAGGGATGAAGATGTCGGACGATCTGAACGATCACCCCGCACACTGGAAAGACATATCCACATGATACACGATGGATTTGCTGGAGGAGGAATCTCCAAATCATCCCGCAAGCGACACCTCAAAGAAGTGTATCATGTCGAAGGCAAGAAAGAGGTGCCAGACATCCCAGCAATCACGTTTACCAAAGAAGATGCATCCGGAATCATCTCAGGACACGACGACCCCATGGTCATCACAATCATATTGGCAAACACCAACCTCCACCGTACATTAATTGACCAAGGAAGCTCCGCCGACATCTTATTCAAAACTGCCTTCGATAAGCTCGGCTTAGAAGAAAAAGAGCTAAGAGCATACCCGAACAGCCTGTTCGGACTTGGGGATACCCTAGTACAGCCACTGGGATACGTATCGTTACATACAACCTTCGGAAAGGGGAACCAATCCAGAACACTTAAGATATATTATATCGTGGTCGACGTAAGCTCAGCCTACAATGCCTTAATAGGTCGGACAACGTTAAATCAACTCGGAGCAATAGTTTCAACTCCATATCTATGTATGAAATTCCCAACTACAGAAGGGATAGCTACAATAAAAGCAGATCAAAAGATGGTGCGTCGCTGTTATAACAAAAGTCTAAATCTCCGAGGCGAAGGAGGAGAGTTCCACATAATCGAACTCGGCGGAGATCAGAGACGAGAAGAACTCTGCCCACGACCCGAAGGGGAAATAGAAAGAGTCCAGATTGGAGATACCTCGGACAAAACAACTAATATTGGCACGATCCTAAAAGGAGAAGCAAAAGAATCGCTAATACGGTTTCTACGAGATAATGTTGATCTCTTCGCATGGAAAGCTGCTGACATGCCAGGCATAGATTCCGAACTAATGAGCCACAAGCTGGCAGTCTACCTGGGATCCCGGCCGGTACAACAAAGACGAAAAAAACTCGGGCCAGACCGATCTCAAGTCGTAGAAGAACAAGTACAAGCACTACTAGAGGCAGGGTTCATAAGAGAAGTTAAATACCTACTATGGCTAGCAAACGTCGTCTTGGTAAAAAAGTCAAATGGGAAGTGGCGAATGTGCACCGACTACATCGACCTCAACAAAGCCTGCCCAAAAGACCCTTATCCACTCCCAAGCATCGATGCTCTAGTCGATGCCTCATCAGGATATAGGTATCTCTCGTTCATGGACGCATACTCAGGCTACAACCAGATTCCAATGTATCCACCGGATCAAGAAAAGACCTCGTTTCTCACACCAAAAGCAAATTATTGCTATATCGTAATGCCTTTCGGCCCTAAGAATGTGGGAGCCACTTATCAAAGGCTAATGAATAAAGTCTTTTCAGACCACATCGAAAAAATCATGGAGGTCTATGTGGACGACATGTTGATAAAGACACAAAGTGAAGAAACATTACTAACTGGCTTGGTTCAAGCGTTCAACACTATACGGAAGCACGACATGCGACTCAACCCGGCTAAATGCACCTTCACAGTAGAGGCAGGAAAATTCCTGGGCTTAATGCTCACACAAAGAGGAATCGAGGCAAATTCAGATAAATGCCAGGCCATACTCAACATGAAAAACCTGACCTACGTTAAAGAAGTCCAACAACTCAATGGGAGACTGGCGGCCTTGTCCAGATTCCTAGCAGGGTCAGCAATAAGATCCCTCCCCTTCTACGCTACCTTAAGGAAGGGAAAAAACTTCGAGTGGACAACGGAATGTGAACAAGCCTTCCGAGACTTTAAAGAATTCCTGGGACAGCCCCCCATCATATCTCGACCACGAGAGGAAGAACCACTCATACTATACCTCGCCGTAGGAAGTCGGGCAATAGCCTCAGCACTAATTAGAGAAGATGAAGGGGGACAACGACCCGTCTACTTCATTAGTAAAGCACTACAGGGGTCAGAGCTGAACTACCAGAAAATAGAGAAGTTCGCCTACGCTTTGATACTCACATCCCGACGACTTCGCCCATACTTCCAAGCGCACACCATCAAAGTTCGGACCAACCAGCCCATAAAAGGGATACTGCAGAAAATAGATCTAGCAGGAAGAATCCTACTGTGGGCAATCGAGTTGTCCGAGTTTGACCTCCAATACGAGGCGCGGACAGCCATCAAATCACAATACCTAGCCAACTTCATTGTAGAATTCACAAACACCACAGAAATCCCCATAGAGTGGAACATATACGTGGACGGTTCCTCAAATAAAGCTGGAAGCGGTGCAGGTGTGATAATCGAAAGCAACCAAGGAACCCAACTTGAGCTTTCCCTGAAATTTGGATTCCCGGCCTCAAACAACCAAGCAGAATATGAAGCGTTATTAGCTGGTTTAAAGCTGGCTAGGGACGTTGGAGCTTAGAAACTCAACATCTACAGTGACTCACAAGTCGTTACCTCGCAAAAAACGCGAAGCTACTAAGCCAAAGATCCTACCATGAAAAAATATTTGGATAAAACCAAAGAACAGCTCAGACAACTTGGAGAATATAGGATCTACCACATACCCCGCGAGCAAAATGCCCGAGCCGACGCGCTCTCAAAGTTAGCCAGCACCAAACCAGGGGGCAACAATAGAAGCCTCATCCAGGAAATACTGCAGAACCCATCAATAACGGAAGAAGAAAAAATCCTAGCCATAACAGGTCGGGATCAAGGATGGATGACCCCCATAATTAACTACCTCAAAACAGAAGCGCTTCCCACAGATGAAAAGGAGGCAAAGAGGTTAAAAAGGGAGGCACAGTACTACACTATCATAAACAACATCCTATACAAAAGAGGGATCTCAACACCATTGTTAAAATGCGTCCCGACATCCAATACAAAGGAAGTCTTGGAAGAAGTACACAACGGCATTTGTGGCAATCATCTCGGAGCACAAGCTCTCACCAAAAAGGTACTCCGGGCAGGATTCTATTGGCCAACTCTACGAAAGGAAGCTACAGAATTTGTAAAGACATGTCCACCATGTCAGAAGCATGCCAACTTTCACATCGCCCCGCCAGAAAAACTCATTAGCGTGACCTCACCCTGGCCATTTGCAAAATGGGGACTCGATCTTCTCGGACCCTTCCCACAGGGATTGGGACAAGTAAAATTCCTCATAGTAGGAGTAGACTATTTCATGAAATGGATCGAGGCAGAACCCCTAGCCAATGCCACTGCTCAAAGAAGGCAGAAATTCCTATATAGGAACATCGTTACAAGGTTTGGGGTCCCATACTCCATCACCACAGACAATGGCACCCAATTCACAGATGCAGGCTTCAGAAAGTTAGTGGCCGACTTGAATATAAAACACCAGTTCACCTCCGTCGAACATCCCCAAGCCAATGGACAAGCCGAAGCGGCCAACAAAGTCATATTGGCCGGGTTCAAGCGTAGACTGCAAGAAGCAAAGGGGGCTTGGGCCGAGGAACTTTCACAAGTCCTATGGGCGTATCGGACGACCCTCCATTCTACCACAAACGAATCACCATTCCGACTAGCATACGGAGTGGAGGCAATGATTCCAATAGAGGTCAAGGAAGGATCTTCCCGAGTACACTACAATGAACAAACCAATTCTCAACTCCAAAGAGAAGAGCTCGACCTACTTCCAGAAATCCAAGAAAAAGCTCGGATCAGAGAAGAAGCACTAAAGCGGCGAATGGCTTCCAGGTATAATCAGAGGGTAGTGCCAAGAGATTTCACAGAGAACGACCTCATCTTAATCTGAAATGATATTGGAACAACTCGACCTGGAGAAGGAAAGCTGGCAGCTAATTGGAAAGGACCCTACCGAGTCACAGAAGTACTTGGGAAGGGCTACTACAGACTGTCCGAACTCGAGGGACGAGAACTCCCCAGATCATGGCACACCTGTAACCTAAGAAGGTACTATAGTTAGATAAAGGTCTCATCACAAGACGCACTCTTTTTCCTGAAAAGGTTTTTTAACGAGGCGTCAAGATTGAGATTTAATTCGACTTAAGGGTATGAAAAACTCCCTCCTGTATATATTTGCACTTTCTTTAAATAAAAATACATTTCAGATATTCTACAAGTGCTCAAGACGCGTTAATCTGAAGCATTCATCGTCCGATTATAAAGCAACAGATCAAACAAGAAGTGAAAAACAGATTCACTGTACGATCTTGATAGGAATAATTGACCGACAAAGGTGAAAACGCGATTCACCTAAAGTTCGATTAAACCAGGACAAAAACCACAATCTACAAATCGGCAAAAGATGAACACAGAATAATGCAAGAAGTTATCGAAAGTGATCCCAAAAAAGAACATGACGAGGTCTTATGGATTGCTATATAATAACTTAAAAAAGATTGGCCGAACATTAAAAAGTCGGACCAAGCCAGTCTAAGTTATCAGCAAATCCCTGGAAAGAGGTTTGGCCAACCCTATTAAAGAGGAATTGCTATAACTTAGAAGAGACCGACCTAACGAAGTCGGTTTCCTACAATACAAGTTGTAAAAGTAATCCCTGAAAGAGACCTAACAAAGGTCCAAGAAAGAGGATTACAAAAACAACTTAGAAGATATCGGCCTAACGAAGTCGGTTTCCTACAAAACAAGTTGTAAAAGTAATCCCTGAAAGAGACCTAACAAAGGTCCAAGAAAGAGGATTACGAAAACAACTTCGAAGAGATTGACCTAACGAAGTTGGTTTCCTACAAAACAAGTTGTAAAAGTAATCCCTGAAAGAGACCTAACAAAGGTCCAAGAAAGAGGATTACAAAAACAAGTTAGAAGAGATCGACCTAACGAAGTCAGTTTCTTACAAAACAAGTTGTAAAAGTAATCCCTGAAAGAGACCTAACAAAGGTCCAAGAAAGAGGATTACAAAAACAACTAGGAAAAGATCGACCTAACGAAGTCGGTCTCCTACAAAGATAAGTTATAAAAGTAATCCCTTAAAGAGACCTGGCAAAGGCCCAGAAAAGAGGATTACAAAAATAACTTAGAAGGGGACCAACATAAAGAAATCGGTTATAAGGTGCTAAAAATACAAAACAAAAGCGAGGAAACCGAAAAACAAGTTGGACCCCCAAAAGTCACGACCTCAAAAGGATCCTAACTACAAACAAAAGTACGAAAGCAATCTAAAAAGGCCAAGCAGCAAGATTCCAACAGACACCCTGCTAAAGCACAATAAAAGCATAGTATGATAAAGCTTCAAAGAGGCCACCGAAATCAACCTCAGAGAAACCATTTTGTTTTCAAAATAAAGTTGCTAAAAATAGCAACTAGAGTATCAACAGTCAATAAAACATCATTCACAAAACAAGTTCAAAAGCCCACAAATCGGGCTATTTACACAAATATTCAGAAAAAAGATCAGCTAAGATCGGGAGCCTTCCCGGCAGCATCAGTACGGGGAGAAGGAGGGCGAGTCTGAAGGAGCACAGCATCTACAGTTCCATCATCCTGGTTCAGAATCTGGTAATCCGGATCAGACGTAACGGGAGGAATTGAGGAGGTCGACACCTTAAGAGAAGGCATTGGGGGAAGGTCAGCATCATCATCATCCTAGTCATTAGGGACAATTTTACCATCCCTCACAACATTGTCCAGGCTGACAAGAGTCAAGTCGGCATCAGGGGCAACAATTCGAAACTGCTCCATTAGGTTCTCGGAGGTAGCAGTTACGCTACCCACAAGGTGACCCTGAAGCTCGCCATAATTAGCCCGAGCAGTTTTCAACTCATCCCGGAGGTGCATTAATTCCCTATAAGCTGAGACATAGCTATCTTTATGCTTCAGGGCCATGTCCTCAGCCAACTTCAAAGAAGCAGCCAGGGCAATAGAGCTGGCCTTCTCACCCTCCAGCTCCTTCTCCACCTTCGCCAACTTCACCTCTAACTCCTCCTTCAGACCCTTGATTCGATCAAATTCCGACTTGGCCTCCTCCATGAAGGATTTTGTGGCATGAATCGGAATCCCCTGAACTGTTCAGAAAATAGCCGCACCCATATGAGCCATCTTCACACTACTTTTGGTGATAAAATCCAGATGCTGAAGAAGAGACACGTCGTCCATGGAAAGCCCACCATAGGGGGCAATTTGCTGGTCAACAAACTCGATAGCATCAAAGTCCGGGGCGTCCAGGTTGAAGGGCTCGGATGTCTTTTGCTTTTTTAAGGGAGGGACACCAGAAGCAACGGCAGAAGTCTGAGGAGGATCGACCTGATGAAACCGAGGAGTAGGAATTACTTTCCTTGGCCCAAGGGAACTCGGCACAGGAGTCTTCACTGGGACCTATGAAGACCCCTCGCCAGCCACCTTGGCCGAGATGTTCAGAGCAGCAGTTGCCTTCTTTGCCCTTTTGAAGGCCTTCATGGAGTTGTTGTTCTTTGACATCTCTACAAATACAGAATTAGCCACAGCAAAGCGTTACGGTCACAAAAAAGAGGAGGAAAAAATTAAGAAGCAAATATAAAAGACAAGTCAGACAAATACCCAAAATAGTCCGAACCAAGGACGGGTCATTCAAAAACCTTTTGGTATCAAGATGGGGTGGTTTCCCCCACAGATCCTCAAGAACAACAATAAAAGCATGCTCAACATCATCAAGAATCTCCCAGGTATAGTGAGACACTCTCACATCCCTCTGCCACTCCAGATGGAAAGAAGGTTCATCATTTTCATCAAGAAAAAAGGGGCGGGCCCCTTCGACAGCACGAACCTTAAAGAAGTAATTCTTGAAGTCCTTGAAGGACTCATCATACATAGCAAAAACTTTGTGACCCTGGGCGGACCTGAAGGAAACCCAAGAAGCTTTCTTTTTCGAAGAACCGCCAGGCTTGGCGGAAACAAACAAATAAAAGAAAAGAGTCTGGGAAGGTGTTACATCTAATTCACGGCAGAGAAGTTGAAAAATTTTAATAAAATCCAAGGAATTGGGGTAAAGCTGGGATGGAGCATTATTACACGACTGATGAGCGGATAATTTATACGCTTTTTGGCATTGTTTTTAGGTAGTTTTTAGTAAGTTTAAGCTACTTTTAGGGATGTTTTCATTAGTTTTTATGTTAAATTCATATTTCTGGACTTTACTATGAGTTTGTGTGTTTTTCTGTGATTTCAGGTAATTTCTGGCTGAAATTGAGGGACTTGAGCAAAACTCTGAAAAAGGCTGACAAAAGGACTGCTGATGCTATTGGAATCTGACCTCCCTGCACTCGAAATGGATTTTCTGGAGCTACAGAACTCCAAATGGCGCGCTCTCAAAAGCGTTGAAAAGTAGACATCCAGAGCTTTCCAGCAATATATAATAGTCCATACTTTATTCGGAAATTGACGACGTAACTTGGTGTTGAACGCCAAGTACATGCTGCTGTCTGGAGTTAAACGCCAGAAACACGTCATGATCCGGAGTTGAACGCCCAAAACACGTTATAACTTGGAGTTCAACTCCAATAAACGCCTCAGCTCGTGGATAGATCAAGCTCAGCCCAAACATACACCAAGTGGGCCCCGGAAGTGGATTTATGCATCAATTACTTACTCATGTAAACCCTAGTAGCTAGTTTATTATAAATAGGACTTTTTACTAGTGTATTTGATCATCTCTGGACGCCTAGTCCTTAGACCATGGGGGCTGGCAATTCGGCTATGCCTGAATCTTTCACTTATGTATTTTCAACAGTGGAGTTTCTGCACACCATAGATTAAGGGTGTGGAGCTCTGCTGTACCTCAAGTTTCAATACAATTACTATTACTTTTTATTCAATTCTCTTTTATTCTTATTCCAAGATATACGTTATACTTAACTTTGATGAATATGATGATCCGTGACACTCATCATCATTCTCACCTATGAACGCGCGTGACTGACAACCACTTTCGTTCTACTCTAGGCCGGGCGCATATCTCTTAGATTCCCCAACAGAATCTTCGTGGTATAAGCTAGATAGATGGCGGCATTCATGAGGATCCGGAAGGTCTAAACCTTGTCTGTGGTATTCCAAGTAGGATTCTGGGATTGAATGACTGTGACGAGCTTCAAACTCCTGAAGGCTGGGCGTGATGACAAGCGCAAAAGAATCAAGGGATTCTATTCCAACCTGATTGAGAACCGACAGATGATTAGCCGTGCTGTGACAGAGCATAGGAACGTTTTCACTGAGAGGATGGGATGTAGCCATTGACAACGGTGATGCCCTACATACAGCTTGCCATGGAAAGGAGTAAGAAGGATTGGATGAATGTAATAAGAAAGTAGAGATTCAAGAGGAGCACAGCACCTCCATACGCCTATCTGAAATTTCCACTATTGATTTACATAAGTATTTCTATCCCCTTTTATTTTCTTTTTATTATTAATTTTCGAAACCCAAAACTATTTAATCTGCCTAACTGAGATTTACAAGGTGACCATAGCTTGCTTCATACCAACAATCTCTGTGGGATCGACCCTTACTCGCGTAAGGTTTATTACTTGGATGACCCAGTACACTTGCTGGTTAGATGTGCGAGGTTGTGAAGAATGTATGTAAGCCATGGTATTGTGCACCAAGTTTTTGGAGCCATTACCGGGGATTATTCGAGTTGTGTGAAAGTATAAGTCACAATTTCGTCCACCAAGTTTTTGGCGCCGTTGCCGGGGATTGTTCGAGTATGGACAACTGACGGTTCATCTTGTTGCTCAGATTAGGTAATTTTTTTTTCAAAAATCTTTTTCAAAAATTTTTCTTTTATTTTTCGTTTTTCCAAAAATATTTTTGAAAAAAATAATAAAAATACAAAAAAAATCATAAAATCATAAAAACCAAAAATATTTTGTGTTTCTTGTTTGAGTCTTGAGTCAATTTTTAAGTTTGGTGTCAATTGCATGCTTTAAAAAATTTTTCTTGCATTTTTTTGAAAATTCATGCATTCATGGTGTTCTTCATGATCTTCAAGTTGTTCTTGACAAGTCTTCTTGTTTGATCTTGAGGTTTTCTTGTTTTGTGTTGTTTGTTGTTTTTCATATGCATTTTTCGTTTGTTAGAGTCCATGCATTAAAGATTTCTAAGTTTGGTGTCTTGCATGTTTTCTTTGCATCAAAAATTTTTCAAAATTATGTTCTTGATGTTCATCATGATCTTCAAAGTGTTCTTGGTGTTCATCTTGACATTCATAGTGTTCTTGCATGCATCTTGTGTTTTGATCCAAAATCTTTATGTTTTGGGTCATTTTTGTGTTTTTCTCTCTCATCATAAAAAAAAATTAAAAAAATAAAAAAATTATCTTTTCCTTTTTTATCTCCTAAATTTCGAAAATTTGAGTTGATTTAGTCAAAAATTTTAAAAATTAGTTTTTTCTTACAAGTCAAGTCAAATTTTCAATTTTAAAAGTCTTATCTTTTCAAAACTTTTTCAAAAATTAAATCTTTTCCTTTTTTCTTATTAATTTTCAAAATTTTTAAAATATTTTTCAAAATCTTTTTCTTATCTTTTACATCATATTTTCGAAAATTAGCTAACAAGTAAATGTGATTGATTCAAAAATTTGAAGTTTGTTACTTTCTTGTTAAGAAAGGTTCAATCTTTAAATTCTAGAATCTTATCTTTTAGTTTCTTGTTAGTTAAGTAATTAATTTTAATTTTAAAAATTAAATCTTTTTCAAAACTAATTTCAATCATATCTTTTTAAAACCATATCTTTTAAAATCATATCTTTTCAAAAAAATATCTTTTTAATCTTATCTTTTCAAAAATCATATCTTTTTATCTTATCTAATTATCTTGTCTTATCTTTTTCAAAATTTTATCTTTTTCAAAAAATTTGATTTTAAAATATCTTATCTAACTTCTTATCTTCTTATCTTTTCAAATTTGATTTTAATATCTTTTTCAACTAACTATTTAACTTTTTGTTTGTTTCTTATCTTTTTCAAAACCAACTAACTACCTATCCCTCTCTAATTTTCGAAAATATCTCATCTCTTTTTCAAAAATTCTTTTTAATTGTTTTAAATTTTAATTTTAATTATATATTATCTTTAATTTTCGAAAATCACTAACCACTTTTTCAAAATTATTTTCGAAAATTTTCTATCTCTCCTCTTCTTCTATTTATTTATTTATTTACTAACACTTTTCTTCACTTCTCTTCATCTCAAATCACCACCTCTATCCTTACCCAGTCTTCTTCACTCTTCTTCCCTTTCTTCTTCTACTAACATAAAGGAATCTCTATACTGTGACATAGAGGATTCCTCTTTCTTTTCTTGTTCTCTTCTTCCCTATATGAGCAGGAACAAGGAAAAAGACAAAAGCTTCCACCTCTGAGTCATGGGAGATGGAAAGATTCATGTAAAGGGTCTATAGCTCAGTGGTAGAACATTTGACTGCAAATCAAGAGATCCCTGAGATACCTCAGGGGATACATGTTCCTCCACATAATTATTGAAAGCAACTAAGGATAAGAACACCGAAATCACTAGGGATCATGCAACAGAAGCAAGGAAGAGACATAAAGGAGCTCAAAAAGCACCATTGGACCTTCAAGAAGGCGCCACCCTCACTCAGGTGGACTCATTCCTTGTTCTTATTTTCCCTGCTTTTTCGGTTTTTATCCTTCATGTCTATCTATGTTTTGTGTCTCTACTTTATGATCATTAGGATATAGTAACTATGTCTTAAAGCTATGAATAAAATCCATTAATCCTTCACCTCTCTTAAATTAAAAATGTTTTTAATTCAAAAGAACAAGAAGTACATGAATTTTGAAATTATCCTTGAATTTAATTTAATTATATTGATGTGGTGACAATACTTTTTGTTTTCTGAATGAATGATTGAACAGTGCATATGTCTTTTGATATTGTTGTTTATGAATGTTAAAATTGTTGGCTCTTGAAAGAATGATGAACAAAGAAAAATGTTATTGATAATCTGAAAAATCATAAAATTGATTCTTGAAGCAAGAAAAAGCAGTGAAAAAGCAAAAAGCTTGTGAAAAAAAAAGAAGTGGCGAAAAAAATAGAAAAAAAAAAGAAAAAGCAAGCAGAAAAAGCCAATAGCCCTTAAAACCAAAAGGCAAGGGTAAAAAGGATCCAAGGCTTTGAGCATCAATGGATAGGAGGGCCCAAAGAAATAAAATCCAGGCCTAAGCGGCTAAATCAAGCTGTCCATAACCATGTGCTTGTGTCATGAAGGTCCAAGTAAAAAGCTTGAGACTGAGTGGTTAAAGTCGTGATCCAAAGCAAAAAAGAGTGTGCTTAAGAGCTCTGGACACCTCTAACTGGGGACTCTAGCAAAGCTGAGTCACAATCTGAAAAGGTTCACCTAGTCATGTGTCTGTGGCATTTGTGTATCCGGTGGTAATACTGGAAAACAAAATGCTTAGAGCCACGGCCAAGACTCATAAGTAGCTGTGTTCAAGAATCAACATGCTTAACTAGGAAAGTCAATAACACTATCCGAAATTCTAAGTTCCTAGAGAAACCAACCATTCTAAACTTCAAAGGAAAAAGTGAGATGCCAAAACTGTTCAGAAGCAAAAAGCTACAAGTCCCGCTCATCTAATTAGAATTAATATTCATTGATATTTTGAAATTTATAGTATATTTTCTTCTTTTTATCCTAATTGATTTACAGTTGCTTGGGGACAAGCAACAATTTAAGTTTGGTGTTGTGATGAGCGGATAATTTATACGCTTTTTGGCATTGTTTTTAGGTAGTTTTTAGTAAGTTTAAGCTACTTTTAGGGATGTTTTCATTAGTTTTTATGTTAAATTCACATTTCTGGACTTTACTATGAGTTTGTGTATTTTTCTATGATTTCAGGTAATTTCTGGCTGAAATTGAGGGACTTGAGCAAAACTCTGAAAAAGGCTGACAAAAGGACTGCTGATGCTGTTGGAATCTGACCTCCCTGCACTCGAAATGGATTTTCTGGAGCTACAGAACTCCAAATGGTGCGCTCTTAAAAGCGTTGGAAAGTAGACATCCAGAGCTTTCCAGCAATATATAATAGTCCATACTTTATTCGGAAATTGACGACGTAACTTGGCGTTGAACGCCAAGTACATGCTGCTGTCTGGAGTTAAACGCCAGAAACACGTCATGATCCGGAGTTGAACGCCCAAAACACGTTATAACTTGGAGTTCAACTCCAATAAACGCCTCAGCTCGTGGATAGATCAAGCTCAGCCCAAACATACACCAAGTGGGCCCCGGAAGTGGATTTATGCATCAATTACTTACTCATGTAAACCCTAGTAGCTAGTTTATTATAAATAGGACTTTTTACTAGTGTATTTGATCATCTCTGGACGCCTAGTCCTTAGACCATGGGGGCTGGCCATTCGGCTATGCCTGAATCTTTCACTTATGTATTTTCAACAGTGGAGTTTCTGCACACCATAGATTAAGGGTGTGGAGCTCTGCTGTACCTCAAGTTTCAATACAATTACTATTACTTTTTATTCAATTCTCTTTTATTCTTATTCCAAGATATACGTTATACTTAACTTTGATGAATATGATGATCCGTGACACTCATCATCATTCTCACCTATGAACGCGCGTGACTGACAACCACTTTCGTTCTACTCTAGGCCGGGCGCATATCTCTTAGATTCCCCAACAGAATCTTCGTGGTATAAGCTAGATAGATGGCGGCATTCATGAGGATCCGGAAGGTCTAAACCTTGTCTGTGGTATTCCAAGTAGGATTCTAGGATTGAATGACTGTGACGAGCTTCAAACTCCTGAAGGCTGGGCGTGATGACAAGCGCAAAAGAATCAAGGGATTCTATTCCAACCTGATTGAGAACCGACAGATGATTAGCCGTGCTGTGACAGAGCATAGGAACGTTTTCACTGAGAGGATGGGATGTAGCCATTGACAACGGTGATGCCCTACATACAGCTTGCCATGGAAAGGAGTAAGAAGGATTGGATGAATGTAATAAGAAAGTAGAGATTCAAGAGGAGCACAGCACCTCCATACGCCTATCTGAAATTTCCACTATTGATTTACATAAGTATTTCTATCCCCTTTTATTTTCTTTTTATTATTAATTTTCGAAACCCAAAACTATTTAATCTGCCTAACTGAGATTTACAAGGTGACCATAGCTTGCTTCATACCAACAATCTCTGTGGGATCGACCCTTACTCGCGTAAGGTTTATTACTTGGACGACCCAGTACACTTGCTGGTTAGATGTGCGAGGTTGTGAAGAATGTATGTAAGCCATGGTATTGTGCACCAAGTTTTTGGAGCCATTACCGGGGATTATTCGAGTTGTGTGAAAGTATAAGTCACAATTTCGTCCACCAACGAGCACAACAGGTCGGTCTCAAAAGCAGTAAAAGGAAAGGTAACGTTCAACTGGCTGAAGAAGTATTCATAGGCATAGAAGAAGGGACGCTCCCTCTCAATGGAATTCGAAAAACAAACTCTCTCATCAGAATCAGGAGCAATAAGCTCGTAATCCTCTTCACGGGCATTGATATCAAAAATCCTATGGCGCTTCCTCAGCTCTGTGCAAAACTCAGCATCCACAACAGAAACACACAACAAAACAAGGGAGTCCAGCCAATCGGACATCCCCTCGGGAACTCTGAAAGACATCTCTACAATGTTATTGCGAGAAGACATGAGGCCAACTAATCCTACAAGTAAGAAAAGAAGATGGGGTTACTAAAAACATCTCGGACAAGGGAGAAAATAACTCAATACGATACAGGCGAAACAAACAGAAAAGGAAAACCCCAAGACTCAAACCAAAAGTCTTGGGGCATCCTTTGGAGGCAATAATCAAGTAAGGTTTCTAGGAAAATCTACAGCTCCTACCCCAGCATTTCTCAAACAAGAAAAAGACTTCAAACAAGCAAGCATTTTCAGAAACATAAGTCATCACAATTTACCAAGCAAAAAGTATTCCCAAACGCAAAACGCGCCAAGTAGAAGTCATTAAAGGTACAAACTTTCTCAAAATCAGAAACAAAAAGCAACCAAGCAAAGCGAGGAACAGATGCAGATTCTCTATCAGAAGCAACAACAAAACCCTAGAAAACCTCAACGAAAATGCCAAAAGAACGCAAGTAAGCCAAGAAAAATACATTTACAGTGACAAACAAACGCAAGATCACGAAAAGGTTCAAACTTTCAAAACATGCAAAATCAAAGCTTCGCCAAAAAACTAAAAGTGAAGCCGCGAAAGAAACAAGAAAGTTAGTACCAACCTGGAAAAAGCAGCAAGCTTCAAAAGAAAATTGAAGATGGAAGACGAAATCTGGGAATGCCTCCTCACAAGCAAAGAAAAGAATGCAAACAAAGAGTAATGTCGCAGGGAGAAACGCGAAACTCCAGGCAAAAATAGAAGCTCCAGAAATGCCAAACGACGCCGCAAAAACAGAAGAATGGAGAGAGCGGAGAAAAGAAGTTATGAAAAAGGCAAAAGAAGAGAAACCGTTTTGGGCTTTCAAAATCAAAATAAAGAGGCAAAAGGGAAATGGGGCAATTAATGCTAAAGTTCAGGGAAGCATTAAACCCTCGCACGTTCCCAAAGCACCGATATAAAAGCGCGCGCTTTTTAGAGGAAACGTTCTACATTCAAAAGCTGCTACAAAGGAATCGACAAAATGCTTGGTTTGGCTTCACCAAAAAAGGACCGAAGTCAAGGACTCGACCTCAAAAAGAAGACCGAGCTCAAGCAGGGGCACTGTTCATACCCTGGGTCGAGGTGTCCGACCCGGGATGTTCGACAGACAAAGCGACCGACCTCTTCAGGTCAGGACAACCCGACCTCTTCCCAAAAAGCTCGGTCAAGTCCCCAGGAAAGCCCAAAGAAGGGCCCAAATAGAGGAACACGCCCCAAATCCTAAGGCGGCCCAAAGCCTACAGAGAGAAGGGCAGTTCCCTTGAAGATAAGATGACCTCACTTAAAGATAAGATAAAGATAAGATAAGATAACTAACTTATCTTATCCACAGAAGGCCACATCTCACCATTATAAATACACTGAAGCACCAAGGTATAACTCATACTCTGATTCTACTCAATGCCTGTTTAATACCCTTGCTAACTTAACCATCGGAGTCCCTTGCAGGTACCCCCCACCCTTCGGGGACGAAGGATCAGTAGCACTTTCAGTCCCACAAGTCGGACACACCAGCTCCGGCAGCTATACACCTGCCAGACACGTCGACTCCAACCAACATAACAGATCTCAACCAAGATCGACCTACAGTTTCAGGTAAACCCTTGGAACAGGAAGGATGTGCTTTTCACTCCAAGCAAGGGTATCAAAATCTTGATCATATATACTCTCTGAATCTGAAGTCTTAATTTTTTAGGATTTGGTTCTGTAATTGAAGGTGGAGGTCAGGCTATTGGCTGGGCTGAGCTAGAAGGAGGAGGAATCAGTTGACGAGCTGGGTCGGAAGTAATCTTTAAAGAGGCAGAGGCGATCGAGCCTGACTTTGAGGGCAAGGAGAGGTCAGTAGATCCACCAGCCTCTTTTTCTTGTATGCTGTGTGCAACAACGTTCTTCCTAGCAGTTCAGAATGTCTTCATAGCAGTCAATTTAGGAGCCATTATATCTGCAACACCAAAGTTGGGACATATTAGTCATCAGTACAATTTTTACAAAACAAGATCTATAAAAGGAAGAGAAAAACTACCTAGCTCAGATTAAAGTTGGCTCGGATTCCCTAAATATCTTTTAGTACTCTTGGAACACCCCGACCACACCCTCCTCAACCTCATCTAAGTCATCCAAGTTATACTTGACTATCACCAAATTTTCTTCCCAATACAAAGGGAAAAAAGGGCTTATCCTCATCACTCAGGAAAAAAAGCCGGATACCTTCCACAGCTCGAATCTTAAAGAAATAGTTTTTACAGTCGTGGAAGGACTCATCAAAAATAGTAAATACTTTTCTTCCCTAGACAGCTCGGAAGGATACCTATCCCTATTTTTTGGAACTGAAAGGCTTGGTAAGGACAAAAAGGTAGAAGAACACCTTAACAAAAGGTCGGACATCAAGCACCCGACAAAGAAGCTGATATATCTTCAAGAAATCCCAAGAATTGGGATGCAGTTGGGTTGGGGCAACATTACAGGTTTTGAGGACCTCAATCTCGAAGTCATAGAAAGGAAAGAAAACTCCTAATTTCGTAAAGAAGCAATGATAAACATATACAAAATGACGTTCTAACCTATCAAGTCAGGAAAAGCAGACCCTCTCCTCAGGGTTAGCAATAACAATTTTATAATTCCTCTCATCCTATCAACTCACACATAACCTATGATGTCTACCAAAGGCTTCGCCATATTCATTATCAATAACGGATACAGGAGTAAGAACAGATAAATCTACCCAAGACATGTCGCGAACCACTGAATGAGACGTAAAAAACTACACCTACAATGCAACACATGAAGAAATTGTCACAACGAGAAGTCGGGTAAAAGCATAATAAGTTGGGTCGGTGTCAACAAACATCAACATTTACAATTTTTAATATTTTTCATACACACACTACCATCACATTGTGAGATACAGAAATGATACCATCTTTAAACACGTAAAGTGGCACCATTTGGGTGCAATATAACAAGAAAATCCTTCTTGGTTCAAAAGTGATTACAAAGACTAAGAAAAAATATTACAATTCAAAACCATCAAGCGTTCGTAACAAACACAGAAGCATCGATAAGAGGGGACACTACCTAGAACACTGAAACACAGAAGCATCGATAAAAGGGAACACTACCTAGAACACTGAAAACAACAAAAAAGGGGATAAAGAACTAATTTTGAAGGAGCGCGAAATGGTGTAAAGGGCACTTCAAATTGCAAAACACGAACGATTCTCTCCAAAAGTGCGAACAAAATCTTCTAAACTTCAAGATGAAGAAATCTTGAATACTGGAACAAATGCACGAAGAGAAATTGAAGGGATCGAAGGAAAAAAGGGTGCAAACATTTCAGAAGCCGAAAAGGGAAGAAAGAAGAAAAATGAAGTATTTATAAGACACTAGGGGCAAAAGTGTGATTTCTCATTCCTCATTAAAAGTGTGCACCGTTATCCATGTAACTGAAGAAAGAGCATGCGGGACGTTACGAAAAGACGTGATGTTTCAAAAAACACATCAAGCATCCGACTTGCCTCAAAAAGGCGGACTACCCGATGTAAAAGGACGAATCCGTCAATGCTTGAGTCTGACATCATAGAAGCTTCTTTCAAGCAAGAGCACTGTTCATATTCTGGTCCAAAAATACTAAGTTGGGCCCAAAAAGAAGGAAAGCTCACCTGAAATGAGGGCTTCTTCTATTCCTACCCGACCTCATAGAGGTCGGGCCCGACGACAGCCGTTCAAGTCTTACTTATCTGAGTCAAGAACTACCTCCTAAAATATCTCCCACTTATCTAAAAGGGAGAATCTCAACTACTTCCCTAGAAAAAGAGAACGGTTATCCACCACTAAAGATGGAACTATTCTAGAAGGTAGTTCAATATTTTACTATAAATATTTAAGACCCAATCTACTAAAAATCTGCTTAATACCCTTGCTAATTAGGCATCAGAGTCTCTTGTAGGGATTACCCCCCACCTCCTCACGAGAAACTCGGATAGCGGTACCTCGACTCCAATACAAGTTGGACGCTGCCTCAAAAGGAGTCTAGACTTCACGTCTAGATCCAAATACAACCCAATTTCTGGTAACTCTTAGAAAAATATGTTAAATGAGTTAAATATATTCATAAAAAAATTTCTTTTTAAAATGTATTTTGAATATAAATACAAAAAAAATAAATATCTTTTATACATCCCACTGATACTTATACTAATTGATTCCCTAACTCCGAAAGACCTATAGTGGCAAAAAATTTCGAATAATGTAATTTAATTAATTTGCATTTTTTAAGAAAAGGTAGTAACTAATTTGGATTTCTTTTTAGGAAGAACCAACTCAGAAGTTAAAATATAGAAACTTCTAACAAAAGGTTTCAACGATTTTTTTGAAAGTTACCAAGACGCGGTTACATAAATTTGAAAAATTATTTTATCCTATTCTATCATATTATCTTCTATTTAAGTAGTCTAATAGAATTTTTTATTTTAAAAGAACTCTTTGTTTGTTGTAGTATACTTTTAGATGAAGTAAGTTTGACATTAGCAACACTCTTGAGAAAGTACCAAGTCAAAAATCTAGATAATTCTTGAAGTAAGGGGTCCCAATATTTTTTAAATAATTATCATTTAGTACATTTTGAAAGTCAATCTTTCATCCTTACTCTATTATTTTTTCTTATAGGGAAGGAGGATGAGACAAGATATAGGATATGAATTGATTCTCCTTTATCAAAATTATTCTGATGAATGCATGCTCCATGATGTGCATTTCCATTTCATTTCTTTTCCATTGTATGGTTGATCGTCTCACAACAAGTTATCAAACTTTCGAGTTAACGCATAGAATTTTTTAATTTTATATTTTTAGGTAGTAGAATCAAGATTTTAAACTCTTCTTTAGTTGACTAAACTGAATTCGGGTAGATTCAAACAAACTCGCGAATTTACTCGAGTTTGCGAGTTTAATTTCTATCCTATATATTTTAAACCAAAATTGCGTCATTGGACTTGAAAGAAAAGAAACTCGTTGTTAGCCGTCTAGTGTTCCTGGTCTTCATTGATCTCTTTGGTGTTTCTATGTCATCTCCTTTCGTCTTTCATACCTTTGGTTTGCTTCATCGTTCACTCCTTTTGGTTCTACTTCGACGTTTTGGTTGTACTGTTGAAAATTCTTAAAATTTTTTAACTCTAACACCGTCTATATTAAATCATTAAAAAAAAGTGTTTGTTACGGTATAATGATAAATTCATACGTACCGATACGTTTAAAATATGGACAAATAATAATAATTTACGTGGAATTTATTTTCCACATCAACATTTAATTTTTGTTTTTTTAAATATATATTATATCACCACTTTTACTAATACACCCATTAATTAAATAAAAATAAAAAAATATTTTTTATTTAATTTTATAAAAAATCTTAAACATCCTTCTCTTATTTGATTAGACAAAAATATCCTTTTAAATTAACGAAATTTTAGAATTCAATTAATCCTAATTTTATAGTTTCAAATAATTTAAACGACAAAACAAAACATATTTAAAAAAAACAAAAAATCAAAATTTCTTCATCTTCTCCAATTTCTCTAATCATTCGTGCCCCTTTTAATCCAAACATATCAAAAAAACAAAAATTCAATTGTTCTTTATCTTCTCTAATTACCCCTCCGAAATAAAATAGTAAAAATTCCAAACCAAAATCCTAGATTCTTTAACCAAATACAGAACCTTATGCAATTAAAATTATAATAACTAGCTACAAATTTCCCTCAAATTTTCCACATAAACTAGTATGGTTAAAGGGTTTTGGAAAAATTAAATTTAAACTTTTAAGACTTCAAACTCAAAAAATAACTTTATGCAACTAAAATTATATCATAACTGACCTCAAATTCCCTTCTTTCACATAAGCTAGTAAAATTAAAGGGCACCTGAATTAAAAATTCCACCTTTTGAGACCAAACGTGACCTGAGACAACAAAACATAAGCTCGAAGAGGGTTGATTGCATCAGGGTTAACAAAAGATTTGATTTTTGGGTCAGAATTAAGGACCCATTTGGAAGCAGAGAAGGAAGAATTGGTTGAATTTGCGGTTTCGGCCTTAGAATCTCGGGGAGCACGTCGGTGGCAAAGAATCTAGAATTTTGGTTTGGGATTTTTACTGTTTTACTTTAGAGGGGGTAATTGGAGAAGATGAAAAGCGATTGATTTTTTATTTTTTTGATATGTTTTGTTTAGAGGGGGCACGAATGATTAGAGAAATTGGAGAAGATGAAAAAATTTTGATTTTTTATTTTTTTAATGTTTTTGTTTTGTTGTTTAAATTATTTGAAATTATAAAATTAGGATTAATTGAATTCTAAAATTTCGTTAATTTAAAAGGATATTTTTGTCTAATCAAATAAAAGAAGGATATTTAAGACTTTTGTAAAATTAAATAAAAAATATTTTTTATTTTTATTTAATTAAATGGGTATATTAGTAAAAGTGGTGATATAATATATATTTAAAAAAACAAAAATTAAATATTGATGAGGAAAATAAATTCTATGTAGCTTGTTATTATTTGTCTATATTTTAAACGTATCGGTATGTATGAATTTATCATCGTACCGTAGCAAACACCTAAAAAAACCGAAAACCTAAAAATATATTTAAATTTGTAAGTATAATTGAGATAAATTAATTTTTTGATCTTTTTCAACCAAAATCTTGTGTATTTGTAATAAAACAAAACTGAATTACAACTCTTTTGATAGAAAAAAGACACTGGATGTGATTTCGAGGGGTTAAAAACCAAAATTTTAAAGTCACTATTTATATTTTAGTGTCACATCTATTAAACCCTAAATCCTAAATAAAATAATATCTCTAGTTTTAATTTCATTTAATTTTAAATAAAAAATAATAATAATTTATTTAATTTAATATTTATGACAATAAATGAGATCACTGTTATATAAGTCATTTAATGTAAAATAACTTAATTTATGATTATAATTAATATATGTATTGTGCATAAATAAATTAAGAAATAATTATTTCCTAATATGTCCTGCATCTGCTTCTGAACTTTTGTTTCTGCCCATGATTCGAGTCTTGTTTTTGTTTTGTGCTTGTATTTTTATTTTTATTGTATAATTGTAAAGGATTTAAATATACTTATTATAATTTGTATTATTATTTTAATTTTTTGTGTTTAATTTTACAGTGAAATTATTAATTATAAATACTTAAATTTGAGTAAATATATATCTTATATATAATATATATTTTTTGAAACAAATAAATTTATAATAAATAAATCTGAACAAATTTATGGCCTGAGTTTATGAATTGAGTTTAAGTGAGTTCCACAAATTTACTTAAACTCGCGAGTATAATAACCTTATTTCAACTTATTTCAAGCTGTTGAATGATCAAACACTGTCTATCAATTTGTTTCATGGACGAATGAAATGTCAATATATTCCAATAACCTAAGGTAACACACGTGAATACAGTATTATTGAATACAATAACAAAGTTCAATAAATTCCTTTGGATAGGTCAGAAAGTAAAGAAACTAAATACCAATAATACATGGGAACTCTTAGTAAGAAGTAAATTACGTCGCACAATCCTTTTGAGATCCCACACATGCAATACAAATATGTGAAATGAGAAGAAAATTTATAACAAATAGTTGTCCCGATGAGTGGTTCATTTTTTTAGTTATTGTAAAAGATTTGGTGTAATGCCTCAATATTAAAAGTGAGGGTGTTTTACAAAATTGTGGCGGCAGTACGATTCGCAGAGGGTGAATTATCACAGGTAAATTCTAATTGACACAGTCATAAAGATAATACGCAAAAAATAGATTGTATTTTTATAATATTTATACAATACATAAAAAGCGTATTGTATTATTTAATATTAAAGGGACAATACACAGTCTGCATATTGTCAATACACAGACTGCGTATTATCAATCCATAAATTATGAATTGTAAAGACACAAACTGCGTATTGTGAATCCACAAATTACGTATTGTCTTTTCGTAAATAAAAATTATAATTGAAGTATTATAATATTAGGTTGATTGAGTGTGAGAGTGTTTTATTTTTTTGAAAATGTAAGAGTAAAAAAATGGAGAGAGGTATTAGTTTGAAAATGTATTATAATGGTCAAATCTTTTCCCAAACATCTGAGGGTGTGAGTTTTGTTTGTGAGAATCCACGTGATATTATTATTCCTTTTGCAATAACATATGAGGAATTTAAGAGTATACTTTGTCAATGTGGTGATAATAAAGTATTAAAGAGAGTCGTAAATATTTTTTATAGACAACATGTTTTAGTGTTCGGTGGTTTCGTTCAGTTTCAAATAATGCATGTGGTTGACGAAGGAAGTATGTAAGGGATGTTTTCGATCTACCAACAAACACGGACACAAGTGTCTGTTCTCGAATTTTATGTTGAGTTTGAAGAATTAGTTGAGATTGATTTACCGGAGACTAACATCGACTGGACAGTTTATAACAGTGAAAGCGAAGAGAAATTTGAGGGCAATTACCAAATTGTTGGTCCAACTGAAGAAGTGGGTGAAGATGATATAATAGTTGAGTCTAACGTAGCAGATGCGGCAAATGCACTGGCGAGCCAATATCCATCTAGAGAGTCTTCTTTCATGCACTCTTTGGATGTAGACGCTATGAATGCACCAGAATTTTCTAAATATATCAGTTCAAGTAAGCAGTTGTTGTTATTATTATTATTATTATTATTATTATTATTGAATCATAAAGCAATAGTTAGAATTATTTCTTGTTGTTATTGCTATAGATCCTGTTGTTGTTTCAGACGGTGAATTTGTTATTGGCATGGAATTCAGTTCTAGAGAGATTGTTATTGCAGTAATTAAAGATTATACCATTCGCAGGAGAGTGGATTACTGGGTGTGTGAATCTATGCCAACTATTTTTTATGCTAAGTGTGTACACTACGGAACAAGTTGCGATTGGCTTATTAGGGCTAGTCTTATTAAGAGAAAGTTTTGTTGGGTTATAAGGCGATACAATGGTAGTCACACATGCACTAGAACTAAAATTTCTCAAGATCATGCCAAGATAAATTCAGACATGATTGCAGAGGTGATAAAGTCATTGGTTGAAGCTGATCCATCTTTGAAAGTGAAATCTGTGATTGGTGAAGTGTAGTCAAAATTCAATTATACGACAAATTACCGCAAAGCATGGCTCACAAAGCAAAAGGTAATTGCGAACCTTTTTGGTGTTTGGAAAGCTTCTTATGAAGCTTTGCTGTCGTGGTTTGAAGCAATGGTACAAAAAGATCCATCAGCAGTAGTCGAGATTGAAACTGCACCAGCATACCAAGGGGATGAGATAGTTCAGGATGTAAGGATACTGACGCGGGTATTTTGGAGCTTTTATCCTTGCATCAGAGCATTTAGGAGCTGCAAGCCAATCATACAGGTAGATGGGACACATCTGTACGGAAAATATAAAGGAGCTCTATTAGTTGCAGTTTCTCAGGATGGCAATGGCAATATTATGCCTCTTGCATTTGTCTTTGTTGAGGGTGAGACTTCTGATGCATGGCACTTCTTTCTTACTCATTTGCGCACACATGTCGTGACTCGAGATGGTGTTGGACTTATCTCTGATCGTCACAGCTCTATTACCTCAGAAATAGCTCGTAGTAATGGATCATGGGAACCTCCAAGAACTATCCAAATGTTTTGTGTTAGGCACATAGCATCCAACTTTTTGAGGAATTTTAAGGCACCGTATTTACAAAAGCTGATAGTCAACATGCGTACGTAGATTATTGTGAAACTACGGCATATTTGTTTTTACAAGGCATATAGCATCCATCTTATTAATTTTGTTTTCTTGGTTATTTACAAACTATTGTAGGACTGTGCGTGAATTTAATGTGCAGTATGCAAGATTACGTGAACGTGGTGAGGCTTACACACGATGGCTTGATCGAATCTCATAATAGCAATTTGCTTTGGCATTTGATAATGGATACCGTTGGGGTCATATGACCACAAACCTAGTGGAGTGCATCAACGGAGTATTGAAGGGAGCGCGAAATCTTCCTATCACGTCACTTGGGAAGGCAATTTTTTACAGACTAAATGAGTTGTCACTAGGAAGAGGGCTGAGGCTGAGGTTCGAAGGAATGCAGGACATGTATTTTCTGAATATGCTAGCAACAAACTGCAATCAAATCAGCAAGCAGCAGGAAACATCCAGGTTAACCTATTTGACAGGCAAAATGAGATCTTTGAGGTACGTGAGATGTCTAGTGGTATCGAGTATGCAGTGATGACTTCTCGATGTGCGTCTCTAAATTTTTCATGTGCGCTTCTGGTTTTCGATGAACGTGACTTTTCTGCTTTTTTGAGTGTTTTGTATGAATTTAGTTAATAATTATATGGTTTAAGGTTTATTTTATAATTTTAAAATCAAAATTTTGAATTTGAATGATTTGATTTTTAGATATGTATTTAAATTATAGTATATTAATAATTAAATATATTAAATCTGAAACAAAAATTTAAAATTTAAATTTTAAATTTCAGTTTTATTTAGTTTGTATTTTGAATACGTATTTAATTTTAAAAAAACACTAAGTCTATTTATAATTTTTAGATGTGTTTGTTTTAATTTTTTTAAATTATTATAATAAAAGACTGAATATTATACCATTTTTAAAAGATACTTAGTTGAATTGATATTAAAAAGCATTATCACTAATAAAAATATATCTCAGAAAGCATTGCTCTTCAATGCCGTATTAGATGCTTTACTGTTATGTGAGAAAATTGGGATGAGCATTGACAAGAAGAGAGTGATGGAAGGAGTTTCTATCATTCTATGAGAAGTGGTATTCAAACATGAGTTACGATGATAATACTCAAATTGAAAAGTTTCAAGAGGAAGTAGTTATAGAAGTTAGGGAATAAAATAGAAAGATTAATGGGTGAAGATGAAAAAGGATGTAGAACTTGAAACAGAGAAATATTAAAATTTGGGACAGAATTGTGTAAGGAAAAGAGAGTTATAAATTTTGGAATAAGGTGATAATTAGATACTCAATATTTTAATTTTAGATTAATTAAGTTTAGTTTGGTAAATTTTTTTAAAAAGTGTTTGTATTTTTTAAAAGTATAAATACTTTATTTTATGTTTGGTAAATAAAAAATTTCTATATTTGTATTTGTTGCCTTTAAAAATTAGAGGTTCTTTTGAAAGCACTTAAGAAAGAATTTTTTAAAGTTGATTTGTACTTATCAAAATTAGAAAGTCTAATATAACTTTATACATTATTACTATTTTAATTTAATTTTTAAATTAATGTCTATTATAGTATTTTTAAATTTTAAAAACTATTTACTAAACATACTTGTTGTTACTCGTACTTATTAAAAGCCATTTTTAATTTAGTTTATCAAATATAGATGGTATAACTTTTGAAAAACTAACTTTTAAAAATTAGCTTTTATAAACTACTTTTAAAAAAAAAGTTTTACTAAATTAAACTTTAGTACTAATTTGGTCTTCCACAATAACAAATGGTGAATATGTTATATTTTTTTTATTAATTCATCATGTAAAATTTAATGATAATATTTATATGTATTATTAACTACTGTGATGTATTTATTTACGAAAGATTGTTATCTAGATAATAATTTTTGGAGCAAAATTTCATCTGTTTTAATAGGATTTGTTAAATAGAGAATATTTGATAAAAATTATATAAAAATTCAAAAAATAATAAATATTTTACGGTCTAAAATTACATTATTTTCATACCCAACTATAGCAACTGGACATACACCAATATAAATAACAAAATATATGAATTAATTCTATTTCGTTTCGCACTATCTATTAACAAAAGAATATACATATTTACTATTTATTATCTTAAAAAATTTAATTGATACATTTAAAAAAAATTAATTAATCACATGTTAAAATCTTTAAAAATCTAATTATCACTCTACCGAAAACTTTTTTTTTTTTTATCCCCTTTCTATACTATTGAATTTTGTCATTTTATGGTATATGGTAGGTGTGTGAAATGAAGTAGTTCAGGCATCAATTCCTTGTGAAATAATATATCCAAAGGATCAAAACAGCACATATTGGCTAAGAATAGGCTCACGGTATCATAATGCTTAGCTGGCAATCCAATCATGGAATGCCAAACTCCACATATTCAAGAAAACAACATTTTGCCAATGTGGATTATAATAATATCATATACTCCACCTCCTTCTTTGCAGCCTCAATCATTGCTCCTCTTTCTCTTACTACATTTCTCTCTCTACAAACAAACCACTACTTCCCTTCTCTCCATCCCCATTCCACTGTTCAAATATATTATACTTTAGTGCAGGATCCCGTGAAGAAACAAAAAGCAATCTCTTATTATCTTCGTTCAGAAAAGAAAGGAAGGAAGAGAATTTTGTTTGACTCTTGAAGGAAGGAAGAGAGGGGCGGCGTTTCTTGATTGGAGGAGCTTAATTAAGTATCTTTGAAATGGTTTTCATGTCTGGGATTTTGTTAACAGAGGAAGAAAAAATTGAGGAAGGAGAGTGGGAGAAAGAGAGATAAGAGGAGAAAAATACCCAGCAACCAGAAGCAGAGAAAATATAAATAAGAGGATTTGAACTTCTGTTTTTTTTAATCTGCTTCTGCGGTAATTCTTCTTCATCAACTTTCATTTTGAATCTTTTCTTTTACTTCTCAGCTTCTTCTTTTGCCTTTCCATTACTTCGTACGCTTGCTTTGCTTTATGTTGCATTGGAGCAGAAAGAATTTTCACTCTCTGGGCTTTGTTTATTTACTAAAATAATATATACACTGTTTTCATGACTGAATTGCCAATAAATATTTCTGTTCACGTGAATTACTAGTACGCGTTGTTTGTTTAATCTTGAGAAAACTATAGAAAACATTTCAAGTATTCTAAGAATAATGGTGTTTCGGGGGTTTTAGTAATTGATCTCAATCATAAAATCTCTACATAACTTGACATAAAAAATATTATTTGTATATTAAAATTAGTCATTAAAATCAGTTACCAATATATATGTATATATTTCAATATATATTTTATACTATAACTGATTTTGGTAATTGATTGTAGTGTACATTTAGTATAGTTGAACTCAGATGAATGATTTTCTTAAAGGGAAGTTGTTAATAAGTTTCGAATGAATTGTTTCTTTCTTTCTATGTGCATGCATAGGGTGGTTGGCAACGATGTCTGCGACAATGATCAGTGATCCGATGGTGATAGCAGCACCGGCAGAAACTCAATCAGCAGCGAGCATAGTATCCGAAGTGGAATTCGCCATATGCGACTGCTGCGGACTAAGAGAAGAGTGCACAATCGGGTACATAGAACGAATCAGGGAGCGTTACCACGGAAAATGGGTTTGCGGTTTGTGTGGTGAAGCCGTGAAGGACGAGATTGTGAGGTCTGAGAGGCTCCTAAGCACCGAAGAAGCCATGACTAAACACATGAATTTCTGCAAGAAGTTCATCACTTCAGGGCCTCCAACTAACCCAACCGTGCATTTGATCTCTGCTATGAGACAGATTCTTAGGAAGAGTCTTGAGAATTCTCCAACAAGAGTAAGATCCATGCCAACTAGTCCTACTACTAATAACAACAAAAGTGGCAGAGAACTTTCTAGGTCTGAGAGTTGCTTCTCTACTCTGGCAGCTGGATCATGACGATGGAAGAAGAAGAAAAAAAGAGACAACAGAAAAGGGAAAATGAATGAATGATGTATTTTGATTGGCTAAAAATTAAGCAGATGGGAACAGAAATAAAATTAAGAGAAAAGAAAAAGGGCTTAAAAGCTTTCAATACAAGATGTTTAATTGTAGTTATGAATTAGTACTTTCAATCTGTTGTTTAGAAATTTGAACATGGTTTTGGTTAAAAATTATTCTGCCGGCTAATACCACCTATTATCTTTCTTTTTTGGGAGTGTGCTAGAATTTTAACAAATTATTGCAATAAGGATAAGAATACTATAAGTATAAAAATTTTGACAATAATAAAACATATAAATTTTCTTGTTTTCTTTTTTATTTTTTCCTTTTGTTTTTTCAATATATCTGAAGAAAAAAAGCTGCATCATTTGTGTAATTGTGCAGAATGTTACAATTTGAGCAGGAATTTCAACAGATCTTGTCTGTACTCAAATTGATTTAAACTGGTTAAAACTTAGGTACGTTTGTTTTAAGGTGTGAAATTAGAATACAAAAAGAGACCAATAATTAAATTTTCTTAGCCGGCTTAAACAACTAATCATTGAAGAAAAAAATATAAAGTTGACTACTCTATCTCTTGCTTATAATACATTTAACCTTGCAGTTTCTCTGGGACTTCTTAATAATTTCAAGTAACTTGCGTGATTAATATTTTAAATGTGACTGTGTCTTCTTGTGGTATCTTATCCCTATTAAACATTTTCAAACCAGGGAAAAGCGGGGGTCGGTGGTTGGAACTTGGAAGTTAGAATAATTGTTGATTTTTTTTCATTTATTTTCATAAAATAATCACTAATGCAAGAGCATATTCTCAAAATTCGAGAGCATATCACGGAGAATATAATATAATTACTTTTGATTTCCATGGACTAAAAATGTTCTTCCTTGTCATGTATGACAAATAATGATGAAGCTTATCTAGTTCTATCATGAAGTCCTGTATTTGATTACTATGCTTTATAATAATCTATATATACATCATCCTTTTGGTACATTTTAAAGAATACACACTTTTTTTAGAAATAATACATATTTATATATTTAAAAATTAGTTGATAACTAGTTTTTTTAGTATTTTTGTCACTTAATTTAATAATTTTTCAAATACACTAAAGATGCTTTTTTTTTTTAAGTTTGAGTTTTAATTAAAATATTTCATCGAAAAGATTTGAACAAAAGATATTTGTATTTCAACCATAATTTAGTACTTCTTAACCAAGTTTTGTAGTTTTTTTTATAATTAATTATATACATTACATGCTTTCTAAATTAGATTTAATAATACAATCATCCAACAAATTGGAACACTAGTAACAATAATAATTCTGGTGGAGTTTCTTTTCATACGATTAACAATAAAATGATATATGTGGATGAAATTCTTAAGTTTTTCTTCATCACAAATAAATAAATGAAGTAAATTAAAATCCTTTTAAAATATCTTATTATGACACATGAGAAATTAAATGGCTGTCTCATTCCTTATACCGAAATAGAATTCTGGATGTTAAGAAGCCGTAATAGAACCGTGACTTGGGAACAAAAAAGTACAAAGAGGGGTCAAGGGCCATCAAGAATTATTGTTATTATTAATCAGGAATAGAATAGAGTTGCTGGAGGTTCTCATACATTTGTGATGGATTTTTTTCTGAAAAAAAATAAAAAAAAAATATTATTTTCCCAAACAAATAAAATAAACATTATATATGGGGATATGTATTTATTTTGGGCTACTTGCAAGTTTGCCGTTCAGCGCGGCAAATTTTGAGTTTCAATAAGTTTGTGTATTCCTCGGCGAACTTAGTATTTAATGGGAAGTTTGTCTATTCTTTGGCGAACTTGAGGACGGTTTGCGCCCCTATATAAACTGTGGTTACTATTCAATTTTCATCTTTTCATCTTTTTATTCTTTTTTCTTTTCTTCTTCTTTGAAAATTATGTTAAATTTTAGTTAAATTTTTTGTTTCTACAACATCTGATTCTTCTGTGTTTAGTACTCTTTATTTTCAAGTAATAATTATGTCTTTCTATTTCTGTTAAAGTTTATTTCATACAATGTTATTTTATTTTAGTTTTAAAGTAATTTTACTTACTGTATCATGATTACATAGTTAGTTTAAAGAAGATTATAATGTTGGCTAGAGTGAATTGTATTATATTTATTTTAATGTTAGTTGTGTTATATGTTAGAGTATGTCAAAGAATTATATAGTTCGAGCAAAATTTAATTTAGTTTAATTTATAACATGATAGGAGATTAATTAGAATTCTAATATGTTTGATAAGAAGCTTGATGAGCGAAAATTGAAGTTTACGAATATCGGCAAGTATACCGGATCGTACAAGTAATACCACAGTGAGTGAATAGTGTTTCCATAAGGATTAAAGGTTTTAACAACTAAATTTTAGATTAAAAAGCCTAATTAGATTAATAAAACTTGATTGATGATCAAAACAGGGCAAGAGAGTATGTTGCTAGGAGTCTTGAAAATCTTGAATGCTAAATGCTTGGATGCCACGGATAGTGAGCTTGAATGATAAATTGAGAGAAGACAGTGATGATGAGAATTAAGAGTTTTGGAGATGCTTATACTCTTAAGAAAACTAATCTTGTTTATTTATTTTCAAGTTTGCAAAGATCTTTCACGACAAAACCTTTAGTAATTGATTTCTAATTCATTGCCTCCTTAATTTCTCAAACATTAATTAGGCATCAATTAGTTAATTAAGAGATTAAGCACAAAAAATTATTTTAAATTCAAATAATATTTAAAAGTGATTTTTAGGTCGAATTATATGTCACGTATTCAAATTAATTCTGTCCAGTTAAACCTTAAAAGAAAATATAATTTTCAAAAGTTGTTCTAATCCGAATTATACATTACTTAATCAAAATTAGAGTGATTAAAAATCATGTATGTGTCACACACTAATTAAACTGCTATTCCTAGCTGAATTCAAATAGTCATGTGAAAGAGTTCTTAAGCTTTGATTCAAATATCAAAATTTCTAATTATAATAAAAGAATCTAAGAAGAATTAGCTTACTTTTTTATCCACTAATTCATTCACTAATCCGAATGAAGGACGAATAACTCAATCATCAAATAGATCAATGCAAGACTTCAAAATAAAATAAGCGCAGATTAATTATCCATAGAAAACATAAACATAGCTCCTAACCCTTTGACAGAGAGTTAATTACCCATGAAGAAGTAAGAAAAACAAGAAGAAGAGAAGTAGTCCGAGGACTTCATGATCTTCTCTGTGAGCTATGCTCACTTATTTATAGCCTAAATTCTAGAATTCAAATTCAAAACTAAACTAATCTTATCCTTGAGAGAGAGAGAGAGATAAGATAACTACTTATTTTCTGGAGAGAAAGATATGCTACTGACTTCAATTTCAAATTCAAAATGAAAATTTTATTCAAACTCTAACAACCAAATCTTTTATGCTTCTAAAGAGAATTAATAACTGATCTTGTAGATCTTCAACTCTTCTAAATGTGATTAAGGCTTTTAATAATGTGGATAATTAAGTTTGGGCCTTAATTTGTTAAATCTTAGATGTCGAGAGTTGTAATTATAGTTAATCTGGGCTTGAATTAGTGAAAGATTGAGCAAAAAGCCCAAAATTTCACTTGCAGTGATGGCCATACGCCAAGCGTGTGCTTAATGCGCCGAGCGTTCTTCAAATGTTACTTGGAGGCCGTAGGGCGTGCATCAAACTGGGGAAGATTCGCAGAGCGTAGGAACAAGTCTGCTGGGCGTGGGTCAAGGCTGCCAGCCGTAGGGAGCTTCCACCAAGCGTGCTTCTTTGTGTGTTGGCGTGCCTTCTATGCATATGTCTTCATTTTTCTTGAGCCACGCTTTTTGGCTACGCTTTGTGCCTTTCTTGTGAAATAACCCTGATTTTTGCTACTTTTGGGCTGAAAATGTTTAAAAACATAAAAACACTATCTTGACTCTAAATATTTGATTATTTATTAAATTTTATTAGAAATCATAAGAAATTTAATTAAAAATCTTAGAAAATAAATGAAAAAGGACTCTAAGAATTACTTATGATGATGTATCATCACAATACCAAACTTAAAACTTTGCTTGTTCTCAAACAAAAAGAACAATAAATAGTGTTTAGCTTAATGAAAAAAATTTGAAAAGCTTTTAAGATAAAAAACAAAAGTGGGATTTATGATAATTATTTGTGATTACACTTGGCTTCTTTTATCCTTCATGAATCTTGCGTACTTAGGATTAGGAATTTTCAAAAACTGAAATTCAAATTGTATTATGAGATTTGTTTTGAATTTGTATGACTTGAAAGCAGTTACTTATTGTTTGAATAAGGGGAAAGATCTTTGCGAGATTTTGACTCTTAGGGTTTTGTTGCAATGCCACTTTTAGTGGGTTTTTATTTGGCACACTCACCCCACAAGCACATAACTAGGATTTTTATTTAGACATCGATGCCCAGAGTCTCTTTGGACTTCTAAATATTGTCTTAAGGCATCTCCTTAAACAGACTCTCAATAGATAATTCCGGTTAAGTTGGCCCAGGTTATCGGGTGATAAAGCATCCCTCAGATTTTCTGACCCAAGTTTATCCTTAGAACAAAAACACTACAGGCACATAAAATCATTGGTGCTCAGAGCTTTGGAACCTTTGATTTTTTATCTTTTTCAATCTCTCTTTTTTTTTCACTGCTCCAAGGAATTAATGATCAAAATCTCATAATACTTCTTTAATTTTCTGTTCTTGAAGATTCTTTTTCTATTTCTTCAAGATTCAAGCATCTCAAATTTCTTCAAATGTAACCACCTATATGTAAGCACCTCCACTATTTGTTTTTGAATTATTTATTATTCAATTCCTTCTTTATTAAGATATCCTCCATAAAAATAGTTGCTAGAGGAACAATCATTCAAAGTTTAAGTTTAAGATAAGAAAAGATAGAATATGCTATGTGTGCAGGGAGAGAAAAACAGGGAAGTCTAAAACAGAAAATTAAAGTAAAGAAAAAAGAAAATAACTAACCACCAATAGTAAGGATTTATCTTATTCTGATCTTATCCAAGTCTATTCAATTATCATCACTGCTTCTTGTGTCAGTTTTTTATGATCTTTGGTGTTACCAAAACCAAACTTGAAGGTTGACACCAAACTTAGAAATTTACAGAATTTTGCTAACAGGCGTAAATTACGGATAGAAGCATACATGCATGAAGAAAAAAAAGAACAAGATAGAACCTAAACGTGGTTTTTGTTTTTAGTAAACATAAATCAAAAGAAGGAAAATATGTATGCAACAGAGGAAGGTTAATGGGAAAAAGAAGATGATGATGACTAAGACCTCTTAAACAAAAATGGGAAAGAAAATACTCACTGTAGTTGGATTGCCTCCCAACAAGTGCTTCTTTATCATCACTATCTTGACATTGAATCTCTTAGGTTGGTGGCTGGGGTATCTCACAGCTTCTCCCAGCATCATCTTTTATGAGCTATGTATTGTCCAATTCTTCTTTAGCTTTGGAATATAAAGGGTCTTCAAGGATTCCTTTGTCCACAACTTCTTAGACTAGGTTATCAACGAAATCAATGGTCATATAGGGGCATTTGATTGATGCTAGCTCCTAAGTCACAAAGAACTTTGCCAATAGTGATGTCTCCAATAGTACAAGGGATCTAAAAACTTTCAAGATCCTTCAATTTTTGTGGTAGTTTCCTTTGAATGATAGCACTGCATTCCTTGGTGAGAATTTTTTTTCTCATCTTCTTGAAGGGATCTTTTCTTGAACAACATTTCTTTCAGAAATTTGGTATAAAGAGTCATTTGCTCAAGGGCCTTAGCAAACAGAATGTTGATTTGTGACTTCTTGAATACTTCTAAGAATTTTGAAAAGTTTTTCTCTTGATCTTGCTTCTTGAGCCTTTGAAGATATGGGATTCTTGATTCATAGATTTTCACTCTATCTTTTTTTAATTCTGTTGACGTGGGAGCTTCCTCTAAGTTCTCTTCCCTTTGTTCCTTTGGAGGGTATTATATTGTCTTCTTATTCTCCTTAGGGAGTAATTTATTGATCACTTTTCCACTTCTTAAGGAGATGGCCTTACATTCTTCTCTAGGATTTGGTATAGTGTCACTAGGAAGGGAAGTGGTGCCCCTTTCTGCTAATTGCTTGGCCATCTGTTTTACTTGCTACCTCTAGGTTTCTTCTGGAAGCTCATTGGTTTTTGGAAATTGCCCTTGATTCTTGCATGAAGGCCTCAGTAGCTTGAGATAGTTTCTCCACCATAAGCTCAAGAGGTAATTTTTTATGATTGGTTGGTTGATATGAATTGTTGAAGTTTCTTTGTCCTTGGTTACTCCAGCCAAAGCTGGGGTGATTTCTCTACCAGGATTATAAGTTTTTGAAAATGGATCGTTCTCCGCCTTTGAGAAATATCTCATGAAGTTTACTTGCTCATAGATTGAATGGCCCCCAGTGTATAAATCACATTGTTCACTTGGATGCTCTCCTCCACAAATATCGCATGAAGCTTGGCTTTTGACAGCTGCTACTTGATTCTGCTTGATCTATTTTGTGAGGGACTGTATTTGTTTGGCCATCGCCTCGGTCCGTGCTATGAGAGCATCTATAGTATCTAGTGCCATTACACCCTTTTTAGTGGCTCTTTCAGATGTATACATAAAATTGTTGGCTGCCACTGTCTCTATTAATTCCAATGCTTCTTCAGGTATTTTCCTATGCAGAGAACTCCTAGCCGATGAATCAATCATTGCTCTCGAGGTTTGAGAAATACCATCATAAAATTTTGGATTTGAAGCTATTCAAAAAAAAATGTGACATGGACATCTTCTAAGCTTCTCCTTATATCTTTTCTAAGTTTCATAGAGTGACTCATCCTCCTTCTGGGAGAATGAATTGATGTCATTCCTTAACTGGACCAACTTTTGAGGAATTGATGTCATTCTTTAACCGGACCAACTTTTGAGGTGGAAAGTATTTATTAGGAATTTACTAACTAGATCCTTCCATCAAGTGATGCTGCCCAAGGGTTGTGATTGGAGCCATTATGTGGCTCTGCTCCTCAAAGAAAAGGGAAATAGTCTTAGTCGGATGGCTTCGTGGTTAATTTTATTACTTTTCACAGTATTACACAGTTGCAAAAAATTTGCTATGTGGATGTTCAGATCCTCTTGAGGGCTACCCCCGAATTGATCTCTTTGTACTAGTTGGATGAGTGAAGGCTTGAGTTCAAAGTTATTTGCTTAAACTATGGGCTTTACTATTTTGTTTCAACAACTATCAGAGGTGGGTTGTCATAATCTTCAAGGTCCTTCTTGCATTGTTTTAGTCGTCTGCCATTCGTTCTTCTTTTTGTCTCCTGGCTCTTGCTTTCTTACTTAATCGGAATAGAGTTAACTCTATCTTGGGATCATGTTAGAGTGTTGAATCTCCTCCTTCTTGCATGCAGGACAATAATAAAAGCAACATTAAACGCACTTTATAGAATAAAGAGGAGAAAAAAGTAATTTAAATAGGATAAATAACTAAAAGAACGTTAAAAGAAAGTAGGGACAAAGAAAAAGAAAATCTAAGAAAACTACAGAAAAAAATTTTAAGGAATACGATTTAAATTTTAAATTTTTCTTAGATTAATAAACGTAAACGTATGTAGATAAAAAGAGTGAATAGGAAAGGGAATAGAGACGTCAAACAAAAATCAAGAACAACGAAAATAAGGAAAAAGAAAAAGAACATGAAAGAGAAAGAAAATAAAAAGAAAGTAAAAGAAAAGACAGAAAGAATAGAGAAATAAAGAAATTAAAAACAAAATAAAAGAAAAGAAATAAATAAGATCTATGTTAGGATTTAACCAAATGTTCAGTTGTCAATCTCAATTAATACCAGGCAACGGCGCCAAAAACATGATGCAAGAAAATTGAAACTGATGCATACCGACAAGTGCACCGGATCGCACAAGTAATATCATGGTGAGTGAATATTGTTCACACAAGGATTAAAGGTTTGAATAAGCAAATTACTAATTAAAAAACCTAGTTAGATTAATAAAACCTGATTGTTGATTGAAGAGGGCAAGAGAGTATCTTACTGGAAGCCTTGAGAATCTTAAATGCTAAATGCTTGGATGCCACAGCTAGTGGGCTTGAATGATAAATTGAGAGAAGACAGTAACGATGAGAGTCAAGGTCATGCTTATGCTCTTAGAAAAAACAATCTTGTTTATTTATCTTGAAGTTTGCAAAGATCTTTCACGACAAAACCTTTAGTAACTTATTTCCAATTCTTTTGCTCTTCAGTTTCACAAGCATTAATTAGGCGTCAATTAATTGATCAAGAGATAAAGTACAAAAATTGATTTTAAATTCAAATAATATTTAAAAATAGTCCTTAGGTCAAATTATATGTCACGTATTCAAGTTAGTCCTGTCTAGTTACACCTTAAAAGAAAATATAATTTTCAAAAGTTATTCTAATCCGAATTATATGTCACTTATTCAAAATTAGAGTGATTAAAAATCATGTATGTGTCGCATACTAATTGAACTAATATTCCTAGCCGAATTCAAATAGTCATGTGAAAGAGTTTTTAAGCTTTTATTCAAATATCAAAATTTCCAATTATAATAAAAGAATCCAATAAGAATTAGCTTACTTTTTGATCCACTAATCCAAATGAAGAACAAATAACTCAATCATGAAATAGATCAATACAAGACTTTGAAATAAAATAAACGTAGATTAATTATCCATAGAAAACATAAATAGAGTTCCTAACCCTTTGACAGAGAGTTAGTTACCCGTGAAGAAGAAAAACAAGAAGAGAAGTTGTCTGAGAACTTCATGATCTTCTTTGTGAGCTATGCTCACTTATTTATACCCTAAATTTCAGAATTCAAATTCAAAACTAAACTCTTCCGAAAAGAAAGATCAGCCTAGACTTCAATTTTAAATTTAAAATAAAAAATTAATTCAAACTCTGGCAACCAAATTTTTTATGCTTCTAGAGAGAATTAATAACTGGTCTTCTATATCTTCAACTATTTTGAATGTGATTAAGGATTTTGATAATGTGGATAACTAAGTTTGGGCCTTATTTTATTGAATCTTCCACGTCGAGAGTTGTAATTATAGTCAATCTCGGCTTGAATTAGTGAAAGATTGAGCAAAAGGCCCAAAATTCTACTTGCAGTGATGACCATACGCCAGGCGTGGGCTTCATCCGTCGGACATGCTTCAAGGGTTGCATGGAGGCCATCGAGCATGCATCAAGGCTGAGGAGGATCCGCCGGGCGTAGGAACAGGTCCGCTGGGCATGGGACAAGGCTGTCGGGTGCAAGGAGCTTCCACCGGGTGTGCTTCTTTGCGTGTTGGCATGCCTCATGTGCGTGTGTCTTCATTTTTCTTGAGCCACACTTTTTGGGCCTCGCTTCTTGGGCTACACTTTGTGCCTTTCTTGTGAAATAACCTTAATTTTTGCTACTTTTTGGGCCAAAAATTTCTAAAAACATAAAAACATTATCTCAACTTCAAATATTTTATTATTTATTCAATTCTGTTAGAAGTCATAAGAAATTTAATTAAAAACCTAAGAAAATAGTTCAGGATTATGTTAGTATTCATTGTAAGCTCTCAGCGACATTATTGAATTATTTATTAAATAGTGTTGCTAATCCTGAGGACGGGAAGTTCAGCATTGGAATGGAATATAGTTCTAGAAAGTCATTCGTCACAGCAATTAGAAGTTACACTAACTCTAGAGGAGTCCACTATAATGTTTATGAGTTTGAGCCACAGACATTCTATGCAAAATACAAGACGTATGGGCGTGGGTGCGATTGGCTTATCCGAGCCAGGTTGATACAGAGAAAAAGGTTATTGGGAGATGCGAAGATACAATGGTAGGCACACGTGCACCATATGAACAATTTCACAAGATCATTTCAAGTTGAACTCAGACACAGTTGCTAAGGCTATAAGGCCATTGGTTAAGACTGACCCGTCCATCAAGGTGAAATTTATAATTGTGAAATTCCAATCAAGGTTCAACTACACCATCAGTTACCGAAAGGCTTGGTTGGCAAAGCAGAAGTCCGTAGTCAAAGTTTTCAGTGGTTGGAAAGATTATTACCAAGTTTTGCCATGGTGGTTCTCGGTCATGGTTTAGAAGATACCTGACTCAATTGTCCAAATAAAACACGACCCCTGTACAACGGGAGTGAGGATATGGACAGTGTCAGGATAATTTACGGCATATTTTGGAGTTTTAATCCATGTATTTGGAGATTCAAGTATTGCAAGCCTCTGGTTTAGGTTGATGGCACACACCTTTATGGAAAATACAAAGGTGCGCTTTTGGTTGCTGTTGCACAAGATGGGAACTAGAACATTGTGCCTATCGCTTTAGACCTCACGGAGGGAGAGGCCACTGATGCGTGGCACTTTTTTCTCAGTAATTTATGAAGGCATGTTGTTAGAAGATACGATATGGGTATAATCTTAGACCGACATGAGTGAATCCGGACAGCAATAAATTGTTTCGGAGGTGATTGGCAACCTCCAAGAGCATGTTGGATGTTTTGTATTAGGCACATTGGTAGTAACTTTTTAAGGGCATTCAAAGTCCCACACTTGCAAGAACTAATTGTCAACGTAGGGTATTCAAGGATGTTGGAGGAGTATCATATCAACTATAAGAGGTTGTAAGAGCGAGAAGAGGCATATGCTCAATGGTGCGATGCCATTGGACTTAGAAACTGAGTATTGGCATTTGATGAGGGACATTAATGGAGTCACATGACGACGAACCTTGTCGAGTGTACCGAAAACCTCCCTGTGTTGGCGCCCGTCCGAGCAACATATTATCGGTTACAAGAGCTATTTACACGGAAGAGTGTCGAGGCTCATGATCGCAAGCGTGCTAGATTTACTTACTCTGTATTTGCACAACAACGGATATAAGAAAATATGCAATGTGCTAGAAATATAGTTGTGCACCATTTTGATAGATGAAATGAGGTATTTGAGGTGCGCAAAATGCCTAATAGAAAGGTGTTGGCAGTTGATCTTGCACATCAGACGTGTGATTGTGGGCGCTTTCAGGTGGAACGACTACCATGTCTATATGTTATTGCTTGTTATGCTAACCAGCGTCTCGATTGGCAGTTGTATGTGAATAATGTGTACAAGATGATAGATGTTTATAATGTCTACATATTTGAGTCCGAGTCATTAGGCGATCCAGAGATATAGCCTGCTTATTTGGGACCAACATTGGTTGCTAATCCTGCCTTAAGACGAACGTCGAAAGGTCGTCTCAAATTAATCCGATACCTGAATGAAATGGATTCACGAGAAATGCGTGATCATCGAATATGCCGTCTCTGTGGTAAATAGGGTCATAGTCGAATATCGTCCTCAGTGTGCTGGACTGAATGGAGTTGGTGATGATGGTGGTCCCTAGATCTTTGTTGGTTGTTGTGTTTGTATATTTAGGTTAATTTTATCAATTAATGTTTTTGAGGTTCGTCGTGTTTGTATTTTTAAGTTAATTTTATCAGTTAACATCTGTGTGGGTCGTTGTGTTTGTATTATTAAGTTATATGTTAACTTGTGTGAGTTATTACAATTGACAGTTTTTGAGATGATAATTTAAAATTTGATACAATAACCTTACAAAAGTTAACTAAAAATTCGATAAGGTAAACTTACAAAAGATTAATTAAAAATTACATTAACTTAATTCTAAAATCATAATTTAAATTTTGATAAATTAAACTTACAAAAGATTAATTAAAAATTAAACTTAATCACTAAACCCCTAGTTACTTTTTTCCATGCATCCAATTCATTCCCTTGCCCATCATGCCCTGACTGAACTGCAACAGAGTAAACCTATCAGGTAGATTTTTTTTCTATCCGTAGCTTATATGGATGACTCCAAACTGAAACACTGACATCTGGGGTGGCCGACCCACCTGCCTCTGTCGGAGAAGATGCACCAAGGTTGTACTCCTCAACAACCTCATGCTCATTTACGTCAACTCAAAAGTGCTCGGCCAGTAGGTGGTAGATTGAGACGAGTAGTATCAAATACCATATATAGAGCAATGAAACTATTATGCCAAGAATCACACAATGTCTGCTCTGAAGTACGATTAGAAGCAAACCCTTGTCGACCAAAGGCCATATGTACCGAAGCCCAACGTGGATGAGTAACCTCTGGCGATGAAAAGATAATGCTTAAATCTAAAAATCACCCACACCAGTGGCAACTCATTGCTGTGTATGTTCATCCCCATCCCTATAATTGAAAATCTACGACGGGATTGACGAAAAAGTCAACTCATTGCTATCCAAGCTGAATGTGCTGTGTGGGCTTAATCTGCTGGTTGAAATGACTTTGCGCTGTGCTGACTGTAACAGTTGTGCTGACTGTGCCTACTGTGCTGACTGCTGGCTGTGACGGCTGGGCTCGTGTGGTCACTGGATTGGCTGTGGTGGCTGTGCTAACTAGGACAGCTGCGACGACTAGGCTCGACGTGGTTGCTGGACTGGCTATGGTGGCTGTGCTAACTGTGTCGACTGTGCTGACCGTGGTCTAGTTGTTGTGGGAGATAATAAGAAAACAGTTCAGAAAACACCACCAAAATATTCTATTATCCATTTTCTCCACTCATTCAATGAAATCCCAAGGTCCACAACACCACCAAACCGTTTATTTAGTCACTGTCTTCTAAATTTTTAACAGAAATTTATCAATTTAATTTACTAACTCACCTCTAATACTTAGGACCTAATTACTAGATAGGAATCTTAAACGGTAATTCAAGAAGTTCATAAAATTATAGAATCCTTGAAAAGGTGAAGAAAACCATTTTTCAGCAAAACAGGAGTTTCGCGTACGCTACGCAAAACCCTATCCTGCATATGCATGCCTTGAAATTTGGATTGTCCACGTACGCATGCAGTGCCCGCGTACACATCCAAGTATAAATGGACCATGCCACATACGTGGGAGTGCTGGACAGAATCCATTATCCGTGTACGCGTACGTGTGCCATGTACGCAAGCCTTAGTAGACTTGGAAAAATTTTAAAGCTACAGAATTTCGAATTTTTGCACCAAATTTTAAATGCTCATAATTTTTTCTATAAAATTCTATTTTCCTCAAATTTCATATCATTTTAAATCTCTTGAAATCATCTTTAATTTAAAATAAAAATTATTCAATTTTAATGTATGAGGCTCAAGTTATGATCCACCAAAGTTCACTAAAAACAGGTTTTTACCAAAAGTGAAAATCTCAAGTTTGTTTCCAAAATTTCTAAAACCAAACCAAACAAAACACACTCAACACAACTCAAATATTCATAGTAAATACTTTCCAATCATTTCTCAAGCATCTAGCTATCAAACCATCAAATCCTCCTGATTTCCTTAATGTCTTCTCAATATAACCATGTTAAACATAATCAACAATCCCAACATCAAACAATTTACATACACACCATTCTAAACCATCAAAAATATTGTTTATCAACTTATCATCATAAAATCTCTAATTTCTCATCATCTATCAACAACAACATCATCAATCATCAACACATTAACAATTACCCATTATTAACATCATAATTCATCCAATCATCACAATCATTAATATCCATACTCCACCATATATAACTCCTTCAACCTTCATCAAAATCATCATCAACCATAACATTTACATGTAATTAATTGTACAACCACATCATTCAATTCTATCTTAAAGGCCAGTAGCCTAAGTGTTACGAAACATTACATATTACATAAAGGAAATCGAAACCATACCTTGGCCAATTCCCAATAAATACAAAGTCACCAAGTTGAGTCCTAAAAAAAGCTCAACAATGTCTAGCCACCAAAGATCAACTCCAAGTGCACTGATTCCTCAATTCAATTCCAACGAATAAGAACTTCCAAGCTAAACCATATAAATACCAAAATCAAACCTAGGGTTCACAAATATGACAAATCACAAGGGTATAGAATTTTTTACCTTACCCACTGTGAATTAGGATAAAACCCAACAATAACCCGCTACTAGATCACACTTAAACGACCAAAATCACAAATTTTTCTCAAAATCAAAAACCAAAATTGTAGAAATACATAGGGCAGAAAATTGGAGTGCAAGATTTGAGATCTTATCAACCTTTTTTTAGAAATAAAGAGCTCGACGAGATATTCGCGTGGCCACAAACGGCTCATCAATCGGAGCACTGTAGCTCAAGTTATAGCTTGAGGAAGATGGTGGTGAATAGTGCCAAACCCTCTTCTCCTTTCTCTTCTCAAACCAGCGTGCCTTCCTTTCTTTGTTGGTGAAATGAGCTGATTTGGCTCATTAATGGGTTTATATATGTTGGGCCTTGGATTCAACTTGGGCCCAGTCTAATCCGTTAGCATTTTTGTCCCATTTGGCCAAACTTTGGGCCAAACCTTTAGAATTAGCACCCGATTTTCAACTTTAAGTATTTTCCTAAGTTTTTCTACAGTTTTTATTGCTCTCACACTGTATCGAACAAACTTAAGCTGGTATTGCCTACTAATTTACCAATACACATTTTTTACGCATATTTCAGCAGAAAAATACTTTTTTCCGCTCGAAAAAAATTTACTGAATGCGAATTTCACCTTTATATATTCAAAATAACATTTATATATTTTTGAACTTATCTTGGACAATTAAATTATTATTTTATTCTAATTAATCAGTTTATTATTTTATTCTAAAATTCGGTTCTTACAGTATTTCCCTCATCTCTGATCGACACGAGTCAATTATCCCAGCTGTAGCCTGTAAGTCATAGTAATGGAGCATGGCAATATCTAAGAGCTATTCACATGTTTTACATTAGACACATAGCATCCAACTCCTTGAGAAGGTTCAAGGCGCTGCGTATGCAGAAGCTGTTTGTCAATATAGGTTATTCGAGAATAATGCGTGAATTCAATATGTGTTGTCAGATATTATGTGAGCAGGGGGAGGCTTATAAGCAGTTGCTAGGCAATATCCTTCGATCGCAATATGTCTTGGCATATGATGATGGACATCGTTGGGGCCATATGACCACTAACCTAGTGGAGTGCATAAACAAAGTATTGAAAGGGGCACGAAATCTTCCCATGACATCTCTTGTTAAGGTAGATTTTTACGGGCTAAATGCGTTGTTTACAAGGAAGAAAGCTAAGGCTGAGACTCGTATAAGTGCAGGTCAACTATTCTCTAAATATGCAAGTGAGAAAATTTTGTCAAATAAACACACAGCGAAAAACATCCAAGTTAACTTATTTGATAGGCAGAACGAGGTATTTGAAAGTGCGCGAGATGACTAGCGGTTCGAAGTTTGCAATAAATTTGTGTCTTTGGCATTGTAATTGTGGAGAGTTTCAGGTGGATCGAATCTCTTGTCGTCATGTATTTGCCTGTTGTGCAAATTAGCGTTTGGATTAGAAATAGTACGTGCATAAGGTATATACGATTGGAGAGATCTGTAAAGTGTACAGAACCCGATGCAGGCCATTAGAAAATCCAACAACATGGCATGTGCATCAAAAACCAAGATTAGTTTCCAATTCCCACCTCAAGCGAGTGACCAAAGGTCGTCCTAAGAAAACTCACTTCCTGAATGAGATGAATATACGTGATCTACGTGGTCCTAGGTGTTGTAGGCTTTGTGGAGGTGAAGATCATAACCAAAGTAGATGCCCACACCGTGGTGGAGCTAGTGCTAATAGGACGGCTCGAAATTCATAGTGCTCATATTAGGGGAGTTAGTGATTTAAGGTGTATCCAGTACTTTATTTACTCTTATATTCATTTCTTTAGTTGTAGATTGTCTCTTTTAGATGTATTGAGTCATATTGTGATTACTTTGCTAAAGTTAATTTTCAAGTTGACATTTTTGAGTTCATTTTGCTAAAATTTCGAAAAATAACACAATGCATAGATAATTACGTACAACAACAGAGATTGTAGAGAATTAATTAAAACAACACAAATGAGAGCTAATTAATTAACATCCGAGTTAATTCATTTAAAGATGTTTTTTTTTTACAATTTCTACCACTTTAGAGCATCCTTTTTAACTCTCGTCTTAATCATTGACAGATTCCATCTAGATCAACTTTTACCGGCCAGGTTAACTGTACGGTCATAACCCTTATCATGAATACCTACGTGATAACAAAAAAAAAACATATACAATCATTACTTATATAAACACAAAAATTATTTACATATACAGAATGTTAAAAATATTTTGAGATATGCTCATCAACACGTGTGATGTCACGTTTTTCCATCTTTATTTTACTGATGATTAATATTTTACAATCATTATTTGAAAACATATATTGTAAATTAATAATAAATAATTAAAATACTAATAAAAATTCTGTTTTATTGTTAAATATTTAAATAAACAATAATCTATTAAAAATAATTCTAAACATTAATATTAATAATTTTAATTTTCTAATTTTAGAAACAAAACTAAAATTACTAAAACCATATGCTAAAAATTAATAACATTAATTCTATTTTTTAATAAATAATTAGAATACTACAACAAATTTGGTTTTATTATTAAATATTTAATATAAACGATAATTTATTAAAAATATACCCTAAACATTAATATTAATAATTATTTTTTAAAACACGTTCTAAATAAAACTCAAATTAGTAAGAATGTATGCTAACAATTAATAATTCTAATGGTTTTTTTAATAAATAATTAAAATACTAAAAAATCTAGTTTTATTATTAAAGACTAATAATTCTATTTTTCTTTTTTTTAAAAACCTTTCAAATAAAATTAAAATTAGTAATAATATATGCTAAGAATTAATAATATTAATTCTGTTTTTTAAATAAATAATTAAAATACTAAAAAAACATTCAATTTTATTATTACATATTTCAAACAAAACTAAAATAACTAAACTAATCATTAATAATAATCAAGGATAATATATTTTAATAAATTTTTCAAACCTAAACCACTAAAAGACATATACTAACAACTATTTATTAAATAAATAAATCTGTTGTTGAAAAAATATTTCAAATAAAATAAAAATTACTAAAATATATACTAATATATAATTAATTAATAATATATTCTAACAACAATTAACCAATACTAACACTAGTATTGTTACTACCAAGGTAGTAAACTCGTAGTTTTTACTTTAACTCGGTCAACTTATGATAAAATCGTAATTCGTAAAATCGTAAAACAAAACGTAAACATAACTCGTAAATTATAAAAAAAAATATAAAAAAAGATTAACGAATAAAATAAATTTTATAACTAATTCTCAAATTAATTTTAACAAAAAATAATTTAATAATTCATAATTATATCGTATGTATATGCCATAAGCCCAAAACACCATTTGGACAAAAAAAATGGCTAAGCTCGTTTAACTAAAAGCAATAAAGCAAATAACAAATAAAGGATATAAAAAAAATCAATAAGAGGTATTCATTAAAAAAAACCGACTTCAAAAAGAAAAGAATAAGGAAGAAAGTTTAAAGTTTTCAAAAGAAAAATAAAATAAAAATAAACCAGATTTATTAATCATTTCAGTCCATCGTCACTCTCTTTTCGATTGCCCTCTGTCATCTTTACTTTTCTTCAAAATTTTCATTTCTCACACCACCATTTCAACTCTTTACTTCTTTTTATTGTTTTTGTTCAAAATAATAATTTTTTTTCCAGACATATCCTTATCTCTCTTCTAATAGAATAACCCCTATTGAAATAATGAAATAGAAAAAAAAGGCATAGTGGGTTACACACATCAGAAGCAATTGAGAGGAAAAAATGGAGAAAAATCAAAGGTTCTAACACCTTCTCAGCACATTATGCTTGGGATTCAAGTGGGTTCTGTATTGCACAGCAAAACCAAATTTTGGTCCAACTTTTTTCTCCAACCGTAGATTGCCTGCAAAACCGCGATTCTGACGACTCTGCAATTTTTCCCGGCGTTTCTATTCATAACCAACTTCAGTGACTCGAGTAGTAGAAGCGCGACGGAAAGAGAGAGTAAAAACGTAAACTCGTATATTTCCGCGAATCAACTCGCGATTCTGTCTACCTTGGTTACTACAACTCCAACAACGAAATAATATTTAAAAAAATATGAATTATGTTTTTCTATATTGTTTTCAGCTTAAAACAAATTATTAATAATAATAACTAATAACCCAACAAATAAAGTAACTAATGGAAAGCTTCTCTTGTTGTTCCAGCAGCCATGATTTTTTCAATGGTGGAGTGAGGAGCAAAAATTTTAGACTTGATTTGTTGTTGTTGGTGAAGAGTTGAAAGAGACTCGAAAAAAAAAAAAAGAAATGAGGATGGGATGGTTTTACTGGCTGAGTTAAGCAGAGAGAAAAGAGAAGCAAGCCACATGTCGTTCATGTAAAACAAAATGTTAAACATGCCAATAACGTTTGTTTTTTTTTTTATCAAGTGGATTGAACAGTTCCTAATCCTAGGCATTACACCCATGTTTTACACACACACAACATACTCACACATTACCATGAGTATTATGGGTTCTTAAACCAACAACCAGCCTCAACTGCGATTTAAACCCGGGTGCAACATTGTATGAGGCGGACAAATATGCCAACTGTGCTGGACCTTAGCTGCAACATGCCAATAACGTTAAACATGCCAATAGACTCATTTCTTGGACAATTTTATATATATAATGGGCCAATATTTAAAAAAGTTTCTCAATGTCTAGTCAATTTTAATTACATTTTTTATTTATAGTTTTTTAACTTTTTCAATTTAATAACCAATCCAATTTTGAAAATCCTGAATGATATCCCTCGCATCAAAGAAAATCCTGAATGATATCCCTCGCATCAAAGAAAGAAAACGATGATATCAATCATCAAATATAATTGATAGAAATAATAATATTTTAAATCTTTTTCTTTGTCGTACGTGGTAAGGGAGTTGGGGACATACATTAACCACTCCCACCAATCCATGGTTCCCATACGTCCTTCAATTATTGGATAGCAAAGTTGGTGGGTCCAAAAGGTAGAGAAAATTTAAAGAGAAATTGATATTTTCTTTTACTTTTTAAAATTGCAAGAATCTCTCAAATTCAAATCCTTCTTATTCCATAAAATATGTGTGTTTTTTGGTCTTAGGATTTTTTAAAATAGATAAATATAATGTTTACTAATTTATGTAAATTTAAGTCTATTTATATTTTTATACTAAATTACACATTTTATTTGAAAACAAGATACCTAACGATAAAAATTTAAATTCTGTATAATTACATCTGTTTACTCTAAATTAACATATTTTCCTTAATTTTTTTTATAAACGATTACAAGTGAGTATATCTATATTAGTATTTTCCAAATATAGACGAGAGAGGAATAAAAAATTAGGACAAGTCTCATTTGAATGTGTTACTCCTACAATATTTTTTATGTAAATTTTTTAACTGAGTTAAAGAATTTTTTATTGATAAATATGAGGACACTTGGTATGAAAAAATTGTGAATATCAAATATGTATTTTTAATAGTTTTAAAAAATTGACAATTTTTTATATGGTGTTTCCTTACTTGAAAGTGATTATCATATTTGGATAATTTCGATATTCATGAGTAAATTCTAATTCAATAAGTGATAAAACTCTACATCGAAATTAGTGATATCAAAAGGTATGTTAGATCTTTTAACTCTATAAAATGACTTCTACCACTAATAATACCTCCTATCTAGCGATGTACATGGTTAAGATTAACCAAAAAACCAAACTTGATTTGAGTTAACCAAATATTTAGTTTAGCATAATTAACCAAATTGATTTTATATGATAAAATTATTTATTAATTGGTTAGAAAATTAAAAAAATTAATTAATTATAAAAATAAAAACTGATTGTAAAAAAAATAGATTTTTAAACAAAAAAAATTAAATGTTTGCATTGAAAAACCAATTTCACACTGAAAAATTGGTTTTTTAACAAAAAATTCTGGCTTTAAATAAAAAAAAAGTTATTTTTTACAGACACACAACCTTTTCTTACGTCAATTATAACGACCCATATTTTTTAAAATATAAATATAAATAAGTTATAATTTATTTTATAAATTGAAATTCCTTATTTTTAGAAATTAATTTATTATAAGTAATTAAATTAATTTTATAACTATTTAAATTTAATCAAATTTATATTCTTATATATATATTTTATAATGAAATATTTTACCTAATTAAAATTATAATTCTAATAATTTATAAATAATAAAAATTATATGTATATTTTAATTTAAGTAATTGATATTTTTAATTTAAAAATAGAGTTTAGTTAATATTATTATTGTCAAGTTCCAAATTTGCCAATGTGAGTAAATATCGGTATTTTTTGGTGAGCTTAGCTTTACTAATATTTCACCGTATATCTTTTATCGTTATGTTACTAATATCATTTATATTAGTAACTTATATATATTATTACTTGTGTTTTAATATATTCAGTTTTCATAGTTATACGTTTAAAATATTTATAACTTGAACCACTGACACAACAACTTTATAATTCAACACCTGGCTCATGCATGACACCTAATCCCCCGTGTGTCACCAAACTAACTAAATCATTATTATTACCATTAAGAATCATCATTCTCATTTTCAAATCAGTCGTGCATGCTTCATTAAGAAAGAAATGAAAGAATGGCGGTGTGAAAGAGAAAATGAGAAACCATGAAACTTTCGACCTTTGGAATTCGATTTTTTAAAATTCGTATCTCCAACAAAAAATTTAATGTGATAAAAATGTTTGTATCTTTCTTCTCTATGCGTTGGTATCACTTTTGTTCGGTGGAAGTTGACGGTGGCATAACTTTCTTTCTCTTGAATTCAGCCAATTGGAGTTCTAGGAGACACACACGATTTCTGACATTTTCTTCTTCAGCAGCTCAATTCAAAAAACTTCTCCAGAGTTTTTGTTGATTTTAATTTCGTACGGAGATAGAATTTTGGTAATTTATCATCGATTAAATTGGTATTGGATAAGTGAATTGATGTTGTGATTGATTGTTGATTGAATTTAACTGAATTTATGTTGAATTGTTGTGATATATTGATATTTATTATAAGTTTAGGGTTTGGTCAGTTTAAATGCAGCCAAGAACTAAATTATTTTGATGAATTTTGGGCTGAAATATTGTTGGTGATCAAGTTGAATTGGTGAAATTTGATGATGGCATTGAGATTTAATAAGAAATGAATTGATGAATTGATAACATGATTTAAGATATGAAAATGGTTTGATTTTGGAGGCGGTTTGATTTTTAATTGGTTTGATTTTATAAATATTTTGATATTAGAAATGACTTTGATTTATTAGAAATGATTTGAAAGAGTTTGAGAAATAATTAGGATGAGACTCGAGAAAGATGGCAAAGTTCAAATTTTAGGGGAGATGCTGCCGAAATTTTGTTATAAAATTTAAGACTTTATTTGAAATGTTATTTAGAAAAAGATTGGATTTGAGAAGCTATATTGTTTTATTTATTAAGAAAATACTTATGTTTCGAGTTTAATTCATTTAAGAAAAGTATATGTTTTGAGTTTGATTTATTTTGAAAAGAATTATTTTATGACTTTAAATTATTTAAAAAAGTATTATATTTTAAGGTTGATTTAAATATGAAAGGAGCTTATGTTTTGAATTTTACTTAAGAATTTCATTCGGAAGAGTTTTAGTAAACTTTAAAAGTGATTGAATTTTAATTGAATGATTTTGTTTTGCGACGTCTTGGAAAAAAGTTAAAGAATTAGTTTTAAGGATGAAATTGGGATTGGTTTTGGTTTTGAAATTGGTTTGAAACTTCTAATTTGTATGATTTGATTTAGAAATTTTATTTGAGAAAACAATAATTGTTAAGGATTTATAATGAACTCAAGAAAATAAGATTGGTTATCGCTCCCCTAAAGTCTAGAGGCCTTGCTAACGAGTTTAACTAATAAATAGTTTCTCTTTGTCTTTTGAAAGAAGAATTGGTTTAAGTGAAATTGTTTTAAAAGGTTTTGGAGAATGTCACAAAGAGCTGATTTTGGTTTTAAAACAAAAAGAACAAAAAGAGAAGGATGTATTAAGTGAAAGGATCTTTGCCACAGAAGAGCAGAGAGCAGTGATGAAAAGATTTTTAATGAACGTCTGCCACAGTAGAGCAGATAGAAAAGAAGGTATTAATTAAAGGAATCTCTACCGCAGTAGAGTAGAGAGCAAAGATTGAAAAGAAATTGATTGCTCTAGTGAGGACGGCGATGCGTAATGCTCACTTGATACTATAAGGACGGCTTAGTGAAGACGGCGATGCATAACGCTCACTGGAGACCGAAATGAAGGTTCTCCCATGAGGACGGCAATACGTAACGCTCATGGAGGGGACGTTGGCTGAGATAAAGACGGCGGTACGAAACTCTTATCTCATGACCAGTGTCGGAAATTGGGCAATAAACCGACATATGAGCTCATGGCCTGTATAGGACTAGACATGTATCATACTTGTTTGAACATACTTGTTTGTGATTGTGTTTTCTATGATTGTGTGTGCTTGTGATTGGATTCTGTTTTCTACAATTATTGAATTAGATTGTACTTTGTTGACTGTTATTGCGAACCAAATATATATAAAATGAATATAACTCTACACCCCGACCCTACTAAGAGTATAGAAGACTCTACCAAATATATATATATATTATGATGAAATATTTTACCTAATTAAAATTATAATTTTAATAATTTATAAGTAATAAAAATTATATATATTTTCATTTAAGTAATTGATATTTTTAATTTAAAAATAGAGTTTAGTTAATATTATTATTATCAAGTTTTAAATTCGCCGATATGAAAAAATATCGGTATTTTTTGATGAGCTTAACTTTACTAATGCTTTACCGTATATCTTTTATCGTTATGTTACTAATGTCATTTATAATAGTAACTCATATATATTATTACTTGTGTTTTAATATATCAAGTTTTCATAGTTATCCGTTTAAGATATTTATAACTTGAATCACTGACTCAACAACTTTATAACTCGACACGTGGCTCATGCATGACACCCAGCCCTCCGTGTGTCACCAAACTAACTAAATCATCATTGTTACCATTAATAATCATCATTCTCATTTTCAAATCATCCATGCCTGCTTCATTGAGAAAGAAATGAAAGAATGGCCGTGTGAAAGAGAGAATGAGAAACCATGGAACTTTTGACCTTTGGCGTTTGATTTTTTGAAATCCATAACTTCAATAAAAAATCTAATCCGATGAAAGTGTTCATATCTTCCTCCTCTATGTGTTGGTGTCAATTTTTTTTGGTAGAAGTTAACGGTGATATAGCTCCCCTTCTCCTTGAGTTTGGCCAATTGGAGTTCTAGGAGGCACAGACGATTTCTGGCATTTTCTTCTTTAGCAGCTTGATCAAAAGGTTTCTCCAGAGTTTTTGTTGATTTTGATTTCATACAGAGGTAGGATTTTGGTAATTTATCATCGGTTAAATTGGTATTAAATAAGTGAATTGATGTTGTGATTGATTGTTGATTGAATTTGACTGAATTTATGTTGAATTTTTGTGATATATTGATATTTGTGATTAGTTTAGGATTTGGTCGGTTTAAATACAGCCAAGAACCAAATTATTTTGATGAATTTGGGGCTAGAACGTTGTTGGTGATCAATTTGAATTGGTGAAATTTGATGATGGCATTGAGATTAATAAGAAATGAATGGATGAATTGATAACATGATTTAAGATATGAAAATAGTTTGATTTTGGAGGCGGTTTGATTTTCTAATTGGTTTGATTTTATAAATATTTTGATATTAAAAATGGCTTTGATTTATTGAAAATAATTTGAAGGAGTTTGAGAAATAGTTAGGATGGGACTCGAGAAGGGTGGCAAAGTCCAAGTTTTAGGGAGTTGTTGCCGAAGTTTTGTTATAAAATTTAAGATTTTGTTTGAAATGTTATTTAGAAAAAGATTGGATTTGAGAAGCTATATTGTTTGATTTATTAAGAAAATACTTATGTTTCGAGTTTAATTCATTTAAAAAAAGTATATGTTTTGAGTTCGATTTGTTTTGATAAGAATTATTTTACGACTTTAAATTATTAAAAAAAATATTATGTTTTAGGGTTTGTAAAACCCGATTAATTAATGGCTAATTAACCCATAAATGAGAATTTATTCTAGAAAGCCCAAAATGTGATTTTTGTGGCTAAATATGATAGAGGAGACTGAGACGAGAATTTCGGTACCAATTTTATAGAAATCGGACCAAGATTGGACCGAACGGGCCAAACCGGGCCAACCGGACCCAAAGTGGGCCCTTGGCCCAACATAACTAAACCAAAAACCTAGTTTTCAGCACTCTCTCTCCTCACAACACTCAAACTCACGCTGAAAATTGAAGAGAGGGGAGGAAGAACACTCTCTCAAGTTCTTTCTCTCACTTGATCTTCAAACCACCATAACTTTTGATCTAGAGCTCCGATTGTCGCTCCGTTTGCGGCCACGCGTTCACTGCGGAGAGCTCTAGAAAACTCATACAATCAATCTTGAGGTAAGCCACGTGTTTCTGTTCGAAATTTCAGCCCTTATTTTCGAGTTTCATGGGTGAAATGTTGAGATTTTGGGTTCTTTGATGTTATAGGACCCAACTCTCTTGAAGGAGAAGATTAATCTTGCCTCCTTGGACCTTGGGTGTGGTAAGATTCTCAACCCTAGTGTAATTTTGTTGTTCTATGATGTTTGGGTATTGAGATGTTGTGTATGGGTATGATGATTGTGGCTTAGGTTGTGTATATGTGAATATTGGAGCTTGATTGGTGATTTTGAAAAGCTTGGAAAGGGTTTGGTGGTGAAAAATCTGTTCTTGGAGGTGTTGAGGCCTTGAGAGCTTGTGGATAAGTGGTTTGGAAGTGCTCCGGTGGAGCTTGGGAAAATCGGCTAAGGTATGGTTTCGGTTTCCCGTATCTAATATGTAATGTGGTAGGAAATACTTAGGCTAGAGGCCCTAAGATAGGCATTGAATCGTTGATGTTGTTGAATTATTGATATATATGATGTGGTCATATATGTGATGATGATTAATGATGCCTTGATGGTATGATGTATGAGAAATATGCATGTTGTGATATATGCTTGATGATTGGTTATGGTTGAATTGTGGGTTGAACCATGTTGATGGTGAGTATGATATTGATTGTGTACAATGATGATTTATTGGAATTGGTGTTGTTGAGAATTGACATGAGGAAGAGTATATGATATGTCAATATGTTTGAGTTTGAGCCACTTGGGTGAAGTGGGTTAAAATGATGAGATAGTGATTTTGTAAATTGTGGTAAAGTGTTAATGTGTGAGTTGAGGAGGCTTGATGTTGAAATTGATATATTTTGATTGATTTCAAAGAAAATGGATGAAAATGGCATGTTTTGATTGATTTTGAAAAGAGTTGGAAATGGCTTGTTTGCAAATGGCACTTTGCGATTTTTATGAAAAATATGGCTTTTGGGCATACTTGGGTGGGACATAACTTGGACTACGGACCTCTGTTTTGTGTCAAATCTATTTAGAAATGAAATTAGATCCGGGATGTCCATGCCGTTCGAAGAACGGGTGAAAAACGATTTAAAATGAGAAAGTTATGTCCGTTGGAAGATTGGGGTTTAAATTGGTGAATTCTGCAGCTTTTAACTTAGAAAATTTTTAGCAGAATGACCCCTTGCGCGTGGGCGCGCTTGGCGCGTGCGCGTTGTTCTTCCCGAAAATGCCATCCACGCGTGCGCGTGATGTGCGCGGGCGCGCCGATGGTGCTGCACCCAATGCCCAGCCATTTTCCAGAGAGTTATGCCAGAACTGTGCTAGTATTGTGCCTGGGGCACGAAAACACCCACGCGTACGCGTGGTTGACGCGTGCGCGTCGAGTGGCAAATGTTTAATCCACGCGTTAGCGTGCCTGACGCTTGCGCGTCGATGAAGTTTTTGAGGCCATCCGCGCGTGCGCGTGGAGTGCGCGTACGCGTGGACCTGTTTTCATCCCAAAGTTGATTTTTTGAGTTTTAAAAGCCAAATTTCATACTTCTAAGCCTCCGATCTCACCACTTATATCTTAAATCATTATGATATGCCTAGCTATGAGAGAAGGAGCTAGTGGATGTGGTAACTTGCGAGTGAAGCAAGGGAAAATGAATAATCAATGAGGATCATTGATGATTATGTGAGATGTGGAGGATGGTGGTGGAAGTGCTTGTTATGCCATTGGCCGAAGGGCCGTAATTGTTTATGAATTGGCTGGTTCTGGATTGAACCGTGAGCCGGAATAGCTGTGTATGCTATGAATATTGGCTGGTTATGGATTTAACCGTGAGCCAGAATGGCTGTGTATGATATGAATATTGGCTGGTTCTGGACTGAACTGTGAGCCGGATGGCTGATATGGATGTTGATCCATGGATGAGAATTCATGCATGTTTATGCTGAATTATTGATAATTGTGATTTGCACTTTCACTATCTGAGATATGAGTTTCCCTGGGTAGTAGCAGTGGCTAGCCACCACGTGCTCCAGGTTGAGACTTGATACTCTGTTGACCCTATGTCATAAGTGTGGCCGGGCACTGTAAAAGACCCGGATGAGCTCGCCCCCGTAAATATTGACGAGTGAAGGTGATGGATATAGATCATGATTATGATCAAGTTTATGACGAGTATAACTCGAGTTGGGGATGCGTGACAGAGGGACAGTCCAATGGTTAGCTACCAGGACTTGTCGGGTTGGCTCTATAACCGACAAGATGATATCATCAGCCACTAGGGACAGGCATTCATCATATGCATACTAAATGAATTGTTTGGGATTGCCTATTTGACTGCATATTACTTGCTAATTGTCTAAATGCCTTACTTGTTCCTAATTGTATATTTCTTGCTTGATATAACTGTGTTTGCTACATTATACTTCTGCTGGTGGTTGGGAGGTTTGAAGGAATTGGAAAGGGAAGTATTAGTTAGACTGAAGTATCTTTAGTCAGATGCCCTTTTTGGTTTAGCTTGTTTATAAGCTTTGATATTATCTGGAGGAAGTTCTAGGATTGCCTTCGGCTTTCCTCTATTATTATGTATTATATATGTGGAAGCTATTACCATGCTGGGGACCTCTGGTTCTCACCCATGCGGATTTTGTGGTTTTCAGATGCAGGGCGTGAGGTTTTCCGCTGAGGCATGCTGGAGACTTCTAGATTTGCGAAGATTCTTTGTTCTCGGGGCTATGTTTTGGTTTATATGTTTTGCTTAGATACTTTTATCTCCATTAAATAATACAAACTGTGATGACTCCTCTTATGGGAGATTTTGGAGAATAGGTTTTATGTATTTGTGTCCCTTTGGGTTTCCTTTGGGGTTTTCCTTATTTTTATCATATGTATATATTGCTATGCTCAGACCGGTTACCTTCATAGCCGGATTTGAGTCTTGATATTCCTGTTTTTGACACTCCTTTGTATATATATAATCACGCGTTCGCTATCCTTGTTCGTTACGTTATCGATCGGAGTGTTGCACTTTAGAGATGCGATTTTTGCTTACCCCTTTTTCTACAAAGGCTCCTAGTTATAACCAATCATTCATACTACTATACGTACTAAATTTTTATTTTAGAGGTCGTAATACCTTGCCATCTCTGAATTATGACTTAAGCATAAGACCCTGTATGGTAGGGTGTTACATTATGGTATCAGAGCAGTTCATTCCTGTAGAGCCTGAGGAATGGACTGACTATACTTCTGTGCATTCTCTGTGTGTGTGTGTTATGTGCTATTAGTATATCTGCTTGATATAATTGGCATAAACGTTCATGAGCATGCATTTGGGACTTTGAAGCACTAGACTTCTGATATTGAGACTGATCAACTTAATATCGATTGTTTGGTGTGTATAGGAACTAGATGGCGCCTCGTGGACGCGGTAGAGGTAGTGCGAGAGGTCGTACGAATGCTCGTGCACCGGAGAATAATCCTAATGACCCGGTGAACTTTATGACTGCGTTGGAGAACATGGCTGCTGCTATGCAAGCCACTGCTGAGGCTCTTGGTCAACAGATGAACAACCATGGTAATGATGGAGGTGGAGTTCAGGGCCCGATGACACTGGCAAACTTTTTGAAGGTTAATCCACCTAAGTTCAAGGGAACTGCTAGCCGACTGAGGCTGATACATGGTTTCAGGCTATAGAGCGAGCGCTGCAACGCAAGTGGTGCCTGAAGGACAGCGTGTCGAGTTTGCTACCTATTTGCTTGTCGGTGAAGCGTCGCATTGGTGGCAAGGTATCCGACGTCTTCTACAGAAGGGTGATGACTATATCACTTGGAATGTTTTCCAAGAAGAGTTCTATAAGAAGTACTTTCCAACTTCTGCTAGGACGGCCAAGGAGCTTGAATTGTTATAGCTGAAGCAGGATACTATGTCCATATCAGAGTATACTGACAAGTTTGAGGAGCTGTTCAGGTTCTCTCGTATGTGCCAAGGGACTCCGGTGGAATATGAGGAATGGAAGTGTGTTAAATATGAAGGAGGACTCCGGAGTGATATCTTTAGTTCAGTGGGACCAATGGAGATTAGGACTTTCTCCGAGTTGGTAAACAAGTGTAGGGTTGCTGAAGAGTGTGTGAAGAGGGCAACCGCTGAGAAAGGGAGTCAAAAGGGATCATTCCCACAGAACCGAGGGAAGAGCTTTGCACCTAGAGGTCCGTCTTTCAAGAGAGGAAGCTCTTTTAGGAGGCCCAACAACAACAACAACTCCCAAGGGAGGAAGTTTGGGAAGCAGCCTCAAATGATCAAGCTTGTACTAGATGTGGGAGTCACCATCCGGGAGCACCATGCAAGGCCGGATGGGGTTTGTGCTACACTTGTGGAAAGGCGGGGCATAAAGCCACAAATTGTCCAGAGAAGCAGAAACAAGGTGCTGGAAAGCACAACAGACTGGTCGGGTGTTCACCACTTCAGCTGTAGGAGCTGAGGGATCTGAGACACTTATTCGAGGTAACTGTGAAATGGCTAGTCAAACTTTAAATGCTTTATTTGATTCGGGAGCATCACATTCATTCATTGCATTTGAGAAAGCCCATGAGTTAGGACTGAAGATTGTAACTTTAGGTTATGATCTAAGAGTGTACAATGCTACCCATGAAGCCATGGTAACTAGGCTAGGATGCCCGGAAGTTTCATTTAGGTTCAAGTAGTGTGATTTTATTCATAATTTAGTCTGCTTGCCGATGATCGGTCTTGATCTTATCTTGGGATTGGACTGGTTATCTAAGAACCATGTTCTGCTAGATTGTTCTACAAAGTCGGTGTACTTTATGCCGGAAGATACTGAAGGGCGGTCGTGGTGAATAATTATTACTTGAATTCGATGATGGTGAACTGTTCGGAACCGAATGTCAGGGTATCATGTTGTTAACCGCGGACGTTTCGGGTGATGATCAAAGGTTGGAACAGATTCCGGTTGTGTGTGAGTTTCGGAAGTGTTTCCGATGATTTGATGAGTTTCCACCTAACCGAGAGGTTGAGTTTGCTATTGAATTGGTGCCCGGGGTGGGACCAATCTCAAGTGCTCCTTATAGGATGTCACCGT